>NW_022436983.1:4900065-4947835 GCF_009761245.1 Sapajus apella
GCCGCTCCGGCCCCGCGAGGGCGGCCGTCGGCGGCCGCGCGCGCCCGCCCCACGCCCCGCGCGGCCGCGCCAACTTTTCCGCGAGGGCGGGCGCAGGTGTGAGGCGCCGCGGGGCCGCGCCCGTCGGGCCTTGCGTCCCCCCTGCTCCCCTGCGCGCTGTCTGCGGGCTCGGGGCTCCTAGGGCAGCACAGGGATTTCGTGTTCCCCTCACAGCAGGGGCGGCTCTTGGAGCTGGAGGAACTGGAGTGCGGGGCGGGGCGGGGCAGGGCGCAGTCAGGCCCGCGCGCCCCCGCAACACCCGCGTCCCCGGCCTCGGGCCCCAGGAGCGCCGGTCTGGGACACGCACTGGGGTTTCCTCCGCTTTGCTTTGGTTTTGCCCTTAAAACGGGTTCAAGGGCCCTCCCAGAGCCTCCCCGGTCTCCGGGTCTTTCTCCCCACTCCCCACTCCTCCCCACTCCTGCCCACCTGCCCGGCAGCCAGACGAATGGGGATCGGGGATCGACGCCCCTTTTCCCCACAGCCCCCCACCCAAGATCCCGGCCATCGCTTGAGCTTCCTCCCGGCTTCGTCCCTCTGGCCACTGCCCTAGGGAGGTAGCTCAGCAGAGCACAGGCACCCTCAACCAGGGAGGCTGAGGCCCATCCCAGCTCCCCCCACCCCGGCCCTGGGGCCAGGCCCGTGCCCTTCAATGTGGAATCTCTATTTCCTGCCAGCCCATTGCCAGCCAGGTGCTTTGTGCTCCCCTTGCTCTTCCTCCTTTTCTGCCAGAGAAGCAGTTTGGGGGGGATCTCCCCACTATGCACCGTGCACCATGGGACATCCCCAGATGTCCCTGCTGCAGCCATACTTTTTAAGAGTCCTTAAATGTTGGTGACCTAAATGACCCATCGGGCTGGAGGGGCTCAAGGAAACAGGCAGTGGGGTGAGCAGGGTCTTGGGCAGTCTTGCTAAGGAAGGAGCTGGCTCTCCGTCCCTTCTTCACCCATTGTGCTGCCCTCCCCATCTCTCCCAGCCCTCCTCTTTCAGGAGGGGCCACACTGCCTTCAGATGAGGGGAGGGGAGCAGGGCCCAGGCTCTCCCTGGTCTTTGGACAGCATCCAGCAACATGGTGCTGGCCTATTTTTGCAATATTTATATTTTGCAAAGGGAGGGGCCGGGGAGGCCTTGGGGCAAAGACATCAGGGAGTTAACAATCTACTCTTTCTCCTACTTTCCCCACTTTTCTCCTTTTCTCTGCTTGCTCTATAGTTCTAAATGGCCTCGCAGGGAGCTGAGCATCCCTCCCTCCGCCACTGCCCTTCCCACTGCCTTCCTGGCAGTCCCCACTCCTGGCTGTCGCACAGCCCCATCCCCAATCCACCCCTACATAGGAATAGCAGCTGGAGAGGCCCAGAAGCTTTACTGAACTGCCCTTGGCCCCAAAACCCCGAATAAGAGAATAGAACTACCCCAAGTCTAAGCCTGGGAGTCTGACTGCCCACACAGGGCACCCAGCACAGAGGACCATGTGCTGGAATCTCAGAGAGGACATCTGTGTCCAGGACCGCTGTGGGGTTCACACCTGCCTCTGGGTGCTGCCCCCATGACTCCAAAGCAAGGAATCGTAACAACAGGCTTGCAGCTCTGGCTGGTGACAGCAGGTGATCAGTCCCAACCCCAATCCTGAGCCTCTGCTCTTCTGTCTGGGCTACTGGGTATAGGAGGAAGCCTGGAGACATGGGGTAGAAGAGGTGATTTCTGGGTACATTTGAAGATGTCTGCACAGATGGGGTGCTCCTTGCATACTTGACCCACAGAGCCGCTGGCTGACTCTGAATATCCTTCTGGGATTCAGCTGAGGGTGGTCAGAGCCTGACCCCCGAGGAAGGTATGGAGGGGAAAGGTGTGCCTAAGTGGGACCACCTGGATTGGCCACCCAGTACCTCGGGGCCTTGGGCGGAAGGGACAGGACTGGAGCTTGGAGGATGGCAGCCAGCGGTGGAGGGAGGTGTGGGGATGCCTGGAAAGCTTCCGCCCTGCCAAGTCCCTGGCCAGGCAGCCAGTGCAGGCTGAGTGGGCCCTGCTCAAGAGTCAAAGACCTTCAGTGGAGGAGCACGGGTCAGAGAAGCACTGAAACAGGAGGATTTATGAAGGTCAGAGAAGGCGGAGGCTTCACGGTTTCGGGATGAGTCAGAGGCTGTGTCATGGAGGGGTCCCCAGATTATGCACCCCTCCTTCTCTGTCTCTCTCTCTCTCTGAGTGTATCTCATCATACCAAGAGGAGAGGCAACTTTTGAGGCTATGGCTCATCTTTGCTTTGAGGAATCCGACATGGTGACACCTGAGACCCCAAGGCCAGGCCACAGTGAGGACCTCCATGCCTGGGACTCCAAGGGTGGAAGCCCAATGCCATCATCTCCCCTGGTCTCCAGGCCCCGGGCCCAGAGCCTCCAGCTCCTCCTGAGACATCCCACTTGCAAGAGAAACAGAACAGTGGAAGGCAACCCAGTGGTCCCCCCAACCTAGGCTCCCCACGTCAGCACCAAGGAGAGCCATCTGCCCTTGCTGTCATGCTGCCATCACTGGTTCCCGCTCCCCCGCACCCCCAGGTTGCCCACTCACCCTCCTGAGCCTGGGGCTTTCTCACTCACCTGCCTGTTTACACACCAGGTATCTCATGCTTTATCTGCTCTCATTTTGCGTTTGTAACTTTCACATAAACTTGAACAAAGCTTCTTTTGTTCTTGCACCCCACCCCAGGATCCCAATAAACTGGTTCCATCTGAGGCGACTGGGCCAGGGCATGGAAGCCTTGGCCAAAGGACTGTGTGTGCCTGCGAACAAGCATGTTCGCACCTGCGAGGGAGCCCGCGTGTTTGCATGTGAGCTTGCTCCCGGGCTGATGGAGGGAGGGTGTCGGGAGAGCCGTGAGCCAGCGAGGTGGACGGGAAGCCTGGGGGCTGAGGGCGGGCAAAGCCAGGGCACCGAGGTACAACCACGGGCACGGGAGGTCAGGGGCCACAGACAGGTGGGTGTTGGGGCAGAGGGTCAGCAGGATGAGAAGGAAACAAAGGGGAGAGAGGAGCCACAGAGTGGGTGGCGGAGCGAGGGCCGTGCCGAGTGTAAGGCAGACGCAGGGATTGCATTATGGCAGGAGAGGGGCTGGCACAGCCTCGCGCTCGGCCCCGTAATCCTGTTAGCCAGCAATCTCCATTCCGAAAGAGCTTCATTTCTTTGTGAATATTTGTAAACTAGATATCTAATGGAAAATTATAGGAAAATTATAGTGAAATTCATGACGGAGAAATCCGATTATCCCTAATTCAATTATGCCATCTTAGCCCACACAGCACAGTTCCCATTTTTTTCCCATAAATACCGATGCCAGGGGTCCCGGTAATCAAATAAAATTGAAAATCATCTTCCCATTAAATTCAATTAGCCGCAATTTCTAAAGCCTATCAGAGATTTTAATTACTAAATTATAAAATTCTCCAATGCTAAATTGAAACCAAAAAAATTGCACATCCTTATATTTCAGAGAAAAAAAAAGAGCCAGCAAAATCCTTGAAAAATGCCCTCTTCTCTGTGGCCGGTTCCAAAGCAGGCTCCCCACCTGGAGGAGGCTCCCCTTCAAGGCCTACTTGTCCGGCTGGGGATCAAGCCAGGGGGCCAAGGAGGGGCCCTGGCAGGGGAGGGCCGAGGTGGACTGGCTTACCCGGGGGGTGAGCCCCACCTCCAACCCCACCAGCTCCTCCACACTGGCCTCCCTCTCCGGGGCTGTCCTGGCTCCCGAGAAGCCCTCGGCTGTGTCTCGTACCAGGAAGCCTCTAGCTCCCAGTGTCACCTTCTTGGCCCATGAATTGGGCTCAGGCTCAGGTCACCGCTTGGCCTCAGGGCTCTGTGTGGCTCCAGGACAGCCGACCAGAGGCAGCCAGCTCTTTCCCAAGCTCTGGCTCCGCAGCCACTCAGCGCCGGGCCCCCCAATGGCCTGGGCTGGGATGGAGGTGGGAGCAGGATAGAGCCTGGCATTGGGAGAGGACAGGTGTCACAGCCTGGCCCCGTGGCCCAGAGCCTCCTGGCTCCAGGGCGTTCTCAGGGGCTGTGAGGCCTCGCAGTGTACCAGCCTCCAGGGAGAAGAGCTAGGGATCAACGTGGCCCAAATCTAGACTCTCCCTGTACTTCCAGCTCATCCTCTGCTCCCCTTACTCTCTCCGGGGAAGTCAACAGCCTTGAACTGGCCAGAAGGGACAACCTTGTGCCCTGGGAGAGGCTCACGCTTCCCCCCACATTTCCTTTTAGGGCAGTGCTGGCCACAACCCCAAACAGTAGCCCCTCCTCTCCCCGCCCCCCACACCCCACTTACCCTGCTCTAAAGGGTGCTCTTAGCAGTAGAGCCTGGGGAGGTGGCATCGATGGGAGCAAAAAGTGACCCAACGTCCAAAAGCCAAGGTGGACGGTTGGGTGGGCAGCTGGCGGCCCTGGCAGACCCAGGACGGTCGGCAGAAGTCTTGCCGGCAGCCCAGCACCCAGGGAGCCGGGAGCAGGTTTAATTTGCCAGGCAGCCAGGAGTGCCAGCAGGGGAGGCACCCACAAACAAAACAAAAACAAAAAAGTTAATTATCTTTGGCTTTTTCTTAATAAATATCCAAACTGGCCCGGCCGGATCCTCCACTTTGGAGGGAGAGAGAAGAAGGAGGAAAAAACCCCAAACCAAAATCCAACAGACTGATTGTCTCGTGTCTCCCTCTCCTTTGTCTCACCCTCATAGGTTTCTCTTATCAGAAGCAGCGACAGTTTCACATAAATTCCCAAATTTTCATGAGTTCAAGAGTGTGGCCACAAACACTTTTAAAACAGGTTTTGGGGTGGAAACGTGGAGTGTGAGAGGAGAGAGAGTAGGTGGCAAGAAAAAGGTGAGAATAAACAGAAGAGAAGCAGAGAAGCAGAGAGAGAGAGAGAGAGAGAGACAGAGAGAGAAGTTGGAGAGCATGATGCAGGGAACTGGGCTAGCTGCGTTGCCTGGCCCAGCCTGTGGCCCCAGCCCGGGCGGGGACCTGTTCTGGAATGTCGGGTTAGCATTTTCTTTCAGTTACAATGATCAGCTGCAGTAGATATGGGATTTCTCACCTTAAAACTCTGAAACCGCTTAGGTTTCTCTGGCCCCTTCAGCTACCCTGTTGCTGCTGGTTCCTGTGCCAAGCCTCCCTCCTAGGAGCAGGGCTGGGGAGAAGCTGAGGGAGGGTCCCGGGGAGGGGGCTGGCTGTCCTTCCGGGAGGTGTGAGGTTTTCTGTGTGGAGTTGCCGGTACCTGGGGAGAAGACCTGTGGCTGCTGTCTGGGTCCAGGTGTTTGGAGGGTTCATGTACACGCCCGAGCCTGAACTGTCAGACACACATGATAGGCACACGTGTCGGGGGTGGGGTGGGGACCTGCCAGGACAGCAAGCAGTCCCTCGTGGATCACCAGCTCTGGAGTCTCAGTATCTGAGGTCACACCCCAGCTCGATCTTCCACGGGCTCTGCTCCCTGAAACCAGGCACCAACCGTCTACCTTCTCAGCATTTTTATTTTTGAGACGAAGTTTCACTCTTGTTGCCCAGTCTGGAGTGCAATGGCGTGATCTCGGCTCACTGAAACCTCCACCTCCTGGGTTCAAGCGATTCTCCTGCCTCAGCCTCCCGAGCAGCTGGGATTACAGGCATGCACCACCGCACCTGGCTAATTGTTGTATATTTAGTAGAGACGAGGTTTCTCCATGTTGGTCAGGTTGGTCTCAAACTCCCGACCTCAGGTGATCCGCCCACCTCAGCCTCCCAAAGTGCTGGGATTACAGGCGTGCACCACGGCACCTGGCCCCTTCTCAGCACCTCAAGGGAATCATTCTTAGTGGAAGCCTAGGTCTACTGATAGTGGGTGATAGACAAGGACTGCTAATGCGTACAGGGTTCCTTTCTGGGGGCATGAAACTGTTCTAAAATTAGATAGTGGTGGTGATCGTACAACCCTGTGAATATACCAAAAACCACTGAATTATACATTTTAAAAGGGTGAATTTTATGGTATATGAATGATATCTCAATAAAGTGGTGATAAGAAAGTAAGGGAAAGATGGGGATTGACACTGCCACTTCCTGCGTGGAGTGGTTGTCACACAGCACTCGGTAAGGATTAGATGTTAATATGGATCAGTCCAAGGCCTGGGCTGCTGTCCATGGGTGTATACCATTGGTGCTTACAAACGTCTCTTCAGGCCCCTGGTGCCAGGGCCAGCAGGTTGTCCAGCAGCTAAGCTGCCGCAGGTGTCTGGCGGGGCTCCTGGGCAGCTGCTCCCTAGCAGGGAAGGGGGTGCGTGGCCCTCCTCCTGCCTCCCACCCGGGTCCCTAGAGAGGAGGCTGCCCACCGTGGCAGGCGGGCTCCCGTGCCGCACTCTCCCCGTCTCGCAGACACTCATATTCTCCGTGTGCAGCAGACCGTGAATTCACCTTCATACTAGTTACAGGGTTATTTAGCTTCTCCTGATGCTGACAATCACAAACTTTAATTCGCTGCCTGGCTTCTCCCTGCTGTGCCCTCTGCCCACCCCTAAAATCCTTGGGAGAGGATGGGAAGGACTCAGGTCCAGCCCCTTCTCGCCAAAGCTCGCCCTTCAGAGTGATGGAGTGATGGGAGGAGGGGGGTTGGTCAGAAGGAGGAGATGACGGGCAAAGGGCTGGGGGGGAGCCGTGCGGGAGAGAGGAAGTACCACCAGGGCTAATGGGAGCTTCCGTCCTGCTCCTCCAGCCTGACACTAATGTATTCAACCTGACATCCCATCTTGTCGTGAATGAAGACTCGGCCGATCAGGCTGCTGATTTGAGGGCTGGCAGCTTCAGCCGGGACAGACCGGGGCCAGTGCTCAGGCCTCGGGCTGAGCCCGTAGGACCAGGCAGCTGTCGTGGGGCTGGCTCCTCTGCCTTCTGCTGAACTAACAGGTGCCCGTCCAGGAGCTGACCTGAGGGAGCCCATTCCTACCAGCCTGACAAGCCAGGCCTCAGTTTCTCCACCTCCCCCGGCCCATCTCCCGTCGGGCCGAGCCCTCCTGCCTGCGAGGCTTCGCCTGGGCTTCCTGCCCTGCTGCCTGGGCAATCTCTCTCTTCCTTTTTGGAAGGCAGGTGGATCTGCTCAGAGCTGCACCAAACGTCAGATAAGAAATAGAGACTCGGAGACGTCCCCTACCAAGCACCCAAATCACACAATCCTGAGATGAGTGCGGGGGATGGCCCCCAAACCAGGTGACACGTGCCCGCTTCCTTGCCCTCTGGGAGGAGCGGCTGCTGCCTCACCCCTGGCCTGCTCTGGCAGGGTCTTTATCTCTCTCTTGCCTTGGCTTCAGCAGATCCCCTATTTTCGTCTGCCCTAGCGCCTGCACCCTTTCCAGGAGCTGGTCCAGCTTCCAGAAGGTCCACAGAGGCCTCCTGTGGACTCAGAGCCCAGTAAAGGTCAGAGATCTCAGACTCCTCCTCCTAGCCACCACCTGCCCCCTGAAGTGGCCACTGTCATCTTCCCCCAAAGCCTCCTGAGCTAGTGAAGGAGGAACGATTTGCTTTGAGAACCATCTGGATGGAACGGGGGACTCTCACCCACAAAATCCAAGCTGGGCCCATCAGCCACTTGTTAGACAGAGAGTCTTAAGGGCAGAAGGCCAAGCCACGAGGACTCACAAAGACCAGAGGCCTGGCAATGACCCCAGCCAGGGAGCTTGCAGAGGGAGATGTGGGGCTGTCGGCGGCACTGGGAGGAGAGGGAGGCCAAGAACCCCATCGGCGGGTCCAGGTTTGTGTCTGCCTCCTCCCAGCCCCACCCCTGCCAGCGGGGGCAGTGGCCACTGTGGCCTGGGCAAGAGAGATGTCAACGGGGCCGATGGGAGAAGGGGCTTGTTGACTGCAAACTGTCCATTATGGCTTAGATTATAAGCATATTGCACAGGGCTCTCTGCACGATGCCGGGGAAATCCAATACGCTGAAAGGTTAATGCAATCAATTAGGGTGACAAGGAAGTAAAGTAAAGCCTTCCGAGTAGATGAAAAGGAGAGAGAGGGAGAGAGAGAGAGCCATGGGATTGTGGGGGTGCTCTGGGTGGTGGGAAGGCAAGGAGGAAGAGGAACTAGAGGGGTGCAGAGAGGAGGCCTGGAGGGGAAAGAGAGGCGGACGAAAGGCCAGGAGCCCTCGAAAAGAGGACAGCAAGAGAGACGGCAGCAGACCCAGCAGGAGAGGACAGCCAGCAGACTCTGCAGACGCAGCTCCGTCTCAGGCCTCTGGCTGCCGGCACAGCTCCCGTCTCCTTGCCCACTCCCTGCCAGCCTTTCCTCTCAGGCTTGAAGCCTGATTCCAACCTTAGCCCACAGCAGTAGAACGGGGCCAGGGCGGCCTTGGTCCCTGATCCTGGACAGAGCCAGAGCCACTGTGTAACCCCCAGGGCCTTCTCAGCCAGACTGCAGCCTGGTTCCCACCCGCCACGGACAGGCCCAGCCTCAGACCTGGACTCCTCCCTCGGCCTGCTTGCCCCTCAGCAGCTCCCAACACAGCCGGCACAGCTTCTCCCAGGCATCCCAGCTCCTCCTTGCCACAAGCCTGGGAAGCAGAGAGCACGTGGGCAGGGCTCTGGAGTTTATAGATTGAGAAACTGGCACTCAGAGGTTATGCTACTCCCAGGGCCCTGCCACAGAAACGGAAGACCCAGGCCTGCCGGTCGACTACCCATGGGGCTTTTTCCCCCCAAGGTGCTCCCTGGAATCAGGAGCCAGCCCTTCTCCATGGGGTCAGACTCTGAGGCCCCCAGGGCAGAGGGTAGGGAGCTCCGTGGAATCTGCCCAGAGATGTCTGTTGCCTCTGGCAGGTGGGAACTCAAGCACATACTACCTGGTGGGTACCGGGTGAGCCACTTTCAGCCACAACAACTCACTCACTTGTCCCAACAACCCTGCAAAGTCGATATTCTTCTCCCATTACAAAAGAGGAAGCTGTGAGGGCCAGGCATGGTGGCTCATGCCTGTAATCCCAGCACTTTGGGAGACTGAGGCAGGCAGATCACAAGGTCAGGAGTTCAAGATCAGCTTGGTCAATATGGTGAAACCCCATCTCTACTAAAAATATAAAAAATTAGCCGGGTGTGGTGGTGTGCACCTGTAGCCCCAGCTACTCTGGAGGCTGAGGCAGGAGACTTGCTTGAACCTGGAAGGCAGAGGTTGCAGTGAGACGAGACAGTGCCATTGTACTCCAGCCTGGGCAACAGAGTGAGATTCGAATGTCTCAAAAGAAAAAAAAAAAAAAAAAAAAAAGCGGAAGCTGTGGATCTGAGGTGAGAGAACCTGCTAAAGGCTACAGGGCTGCCGGGATGCCAGTGGGGGTGCCGGGATGCCAGTGGGGGTGCCGGGATGCCAGTGGGGGCAAGAGCGCCGAGGAAGCAGGGGCTGCAGAGGGGAGGAAGAGCTGGGACTTTGAGGCAGGTGGGACTGAGCAGAAGGAGGCCCTAGCAGAGCAGGGGGAGGGAGCCCCCCAGACAGACCAGGACTGTAGGCAGCCCTGCAACCCCAGGGCAGGGCTGCCAGACAGATGTGCTGGGCCCCTCACAGCAGTCCCGATGAAGACACGTGCACAGCGCAGGATGATGCGGTGTGATGGCATCGGGGCCGCACTTAGGGCCAGGGAACTGCACACCAGCATGGCCACAATGGTAAATTTCCTATTATGTACATCTCACCACTAAAAAGAGAGAGCAAAGTGCAGGAACTAGAGCCTCTCGAGCAGGGGCTGGCAAACTTTTACCATAAAGGGCCAGAGAGAAAATTATTCCTCTTTTAGATTTTGTGGGCCAAACAGAGATTTCTGCTGTAGCACTCAACTCTGTCTGCAAGTGTAGAGTGAAAGCAGCCATAGATAATACCTGAACAAATAGGCGTGGCTGTGTTCCAATAAAACTTTATTTATAAAAGCAGGCTGTGGGTCAAAGGTGGCCCATCTGCCAAGCGCTGCTCCAGAGAATGGAAGCACTTGGGGCTGCCTTTCAGGACACGGAATGCCTGACTTCACCCTGCTGCCTGGGGGCGGAGGTATCTATCCTGTCTGGATCTCATGGGCAGAGGTCTCTAGAGGAAGCAAGGTTCTCATGGTCAGAGGGTAGAGAAAAGGGACAGAGAACACGGCGCACGTGGGAAGCCAATATCCAGGAACCGGTCCCAGCTCCGTGCATCCTGAGGAGCCTTCCACGGCGCTCAGATCCTCGTGGACCATGTGCAGGCGTGGAGGCTTGTAGCTCTGAAGATTCTAGAACTCTCAATTCCATGAGACAGGGGTGAGGCCATGGCTAACAGGAGGGCGGGAGTGGCCAGAAGGGAGCCAGAAGGGGCACCAGGGAGAGAAAGGCGAGAGGACCCAGGACAGAGCTGTAACCAGGGTGGTGCTGGCGGCAAAGGGAGGAATCCACAGGCCCCAGCGAGAGCGCAGGGCGCGGGCCGGGCCTGCCCTACACCGGGCCGCCTCTGATCACGTTTTCAGGGCCACTGCCCGCCAGCACAGACAATGCTGGGGGAGCCTTTGAAGTCCGAAAGGGAAGCCGCGGTGGGAGCTGGCGAATCTCCTCCCTTCCCCGTCCTCCTGGGGGGGAAGGGGCCGGTAGGACAAAACCCAGAGCCCGTCGGTCGCAGCCGGGGCCGAAACTCGAGAGACAAAGGGAAAACAAACAGGTTTGGAGCCAGGCGCACGGTGCCGTGTCTGTCCCCCGCCCCGCCGAGCAGGGATGATGGATGGCTGCAGCCTGCCAGCTCGCCCGCCGGGCAGGCCCCGCTATTTACATAACACTGGCGTTCCACCGGTCACCTCTGACACGGCACTGCCTGGGGCCCGAGGCCCGGTGGCCCCAGGTTTCTCGCGCCACCACTCGGGGGACTGACAGCCCGTGAGGGCTGGGCCGGGCTGGGGCAGTCCCCTGGACTCCGGAGGAGCCCTGGGCCTGGGGAAGGGCAGGGCATGGCAGCCTGTCCTGGCCTCAGCCGTGGCCTTCTCCCTGCCAGCCTCTTAGGGAAAATGGAGGAAGCCGCTGGGAGAGGCACAGCCTCCAAGGAAAGAAGGCAGGACCAGGGTTCTGGGGCCTTCAAGTCCATGCGATTCTTGAAGCAGAGCCTGGGCAGTGCTTCCAGACACAGCCAGCCACCGCCACGGAGGCGATGGCACTGTAAGAGTGGGCACTGCAGGCTGGGACCCTGAGCCCAGCCACCCCAGGTCCCTTGCCATCCCATGCTGGTCCGCCAACGTGGAGGCCTTTAACCAACACACGGCGCAGCCCTGCAGGCCCTGAGCACATTCCTTGCCCAAAATCTGCAATCCACATGTTCCCAGACCATTTCCAGCCTACAAGCCAAACCGAGGAGCTCCTCCTGGCGGGAGGGCATCTTTTCCCACCAGGGCGGAACAGGCAGGGTGGCTGCTGTTCCCCAGCTCCACTTCTCCTCTTCCCCGGGTGCTCTGCAGGACTGACCCACCCAGGGTGACATGTGCATTGGGTGAGTGGTCAGCAGTGGGGAGGGGATGTAGGGCTCAGGGAGGGGCTCAGGCCTTACCTCGAAGAGGGTCCTAGAGCCTCCTGGGATGTCCCTGGGGGTGTCACTTCATCCTGGGGAGGCAGAGAGAGGAGCCCAGTTAGCCTTTCCAAGCCCACGACTCCCCAGCGCACACCCTCCATCCCTCCTGTGCACCCAAGGGCTCCCTGTCCCACATAGCTGAGGGGCTGACACTCCAGGGCCAGCCAAGAGGGCCAGAAACTCAGGCATGCCAGCTGGGCTCTGATTTGGCTCATTCAGGTACACGGCAGCCACAGTTTGAGAAAGAGTCAGAACCGGGTAGGAGCTGACTGCAGGGGAAATGTGGTCCTCAGGACCCCCCTAGCCAGGCGGAGAAGTGAGGCTGGAGCAGGGGCGCTGGAGAAGGAGGCCGGGGTGGGGGTGCTGGTGGAGGAGCCGGGGGGGTGCTTGTGGAGGAGGCTGGAGTGGGGGTGCTGGTGGAGGAGGTGGGGGGGTGCTGGTGGAGGAAGCTGGAGTGGGGGTGCTGGTGGAGAAGGTGGGCGGGTGCTGGTGGAGGAAGCTGGAGTGGGGGTGCTGGTGGAGAAGGTTGGGGGGTGCTGGTGGAGGAAGCTGGAGTGGGGGTGCTGGTGGAGGAGGTGGGGGGCTGCTGGTGGAGGAGGTGGGGGGGTGCTGGTGGAGGAAGCTGGAGTAGGGGTGCTGGTGGAGGAGGTGGTGGGGTGCTGGTGGAGGAAGCTGGAGTGGGGGTGCTGGTGAAGGAAACTGGAGTGGGGGTGCTGGTGGAGGAGGCAGGGGTGGGGGTGCTGGTGACATGGCCTCGTGGAGCTGCAGCGGCCTAGCAGGGATGCCTGGGGACAGTGACAGAATACAGCAGCAACTGCTCCTTTACTCTCTTCCCTGGGGCCCCTGAACATAAAAATGACAGATGCCAAACTGTTCTCTCTAGCAAGTTGGTGACAGAGGGGCAAGGGCGGGCCCGGGGCCAAGGCACCAGGAAGTCTCCCCGCCCCGGGAGCAGGCTGCTGACAGCATCTTCCACCCTGGGGTCCTACCCATGAGTCACCACAACCCACGTCCAGAGACTGCCCAGGGAGAGAGACGATGGTCCCACAACTCGGACCATCCGACACATGGCCCAGCCCAGGGTGCTGGGAGGGGCCCTCCTGCCCAGGGAGTGAGTTTGGGGAGCCAGTTTCAAAGGGGCAGCCTCTGTGTACGTGGAGAGAAAACACAGGGAGCCTCCCTGCCTGCTGGCCAGGCCCCTGACCCTTGCTCAAGCCAGGCCCTGCCCCTGCAGGCCTCGGAACCCTCCCCAGGCTGGGGGAAGGCTGGTGGCTGTTACGTTTTTTCTCCCCTCTCCCTCATGTGTGGCTTATCAATGATGCAAGAGGAATAACACCAATTTCCTTAGGCTATGTAATCCCCAAATCAGATTGGGGGGATTGCGGGAGATGAGGTGACCTTGTTGAGGGCTCCCGGAATGCCACCCAGTCCCACCGCCCGCTCTCCAGTTCCCAGGACATATTTAGACAGATAATGCTAATTGTACTTGACATGTTCTCTTAAGGAGGCCTCGGCTCTCCACCAGCTTTCGCCACTTGTGCTGGGCTGCATGGGCACAGGGTGCCCACCAGGACAGAGCCCACCCTGCCAGATGCAGGGCTCTGGGAGGGCTGCGGGCCAGTGGGCATCCAGTGGTTGGGAAGTGCTGCCCCACGGGCCTCTGATGCCCACCTCATCCAGACGATGAGAGGCTGGGGGTCTGCAGGGCATTGGGTGGACCCCTGAGATGAGGCGATAGAGACAGCGAAGAGCCGTGCAAAGGGGGAATAAGGAAAAGGGAAGGAGCTGGCCAGGAGAGGAGAGGACGGAGGAGGACACCGGCAGGGAGGGTCGCAGGGGGTCGGGATGGAGAACCCCAGGCCTCCACTGCCAGGTGCTAGGTGGGGTCGGCCATCCGAGCTCGGTCCTGGCTGGTCAGCCTAGGGCCCTGGCTGGGATGTCATCCTCCCCGTCCCGTCCGTCCCACACACTCCTGTCTGAGATCTCTCAACGCGTCCCGGCCAGCCTCCTGTAGACCCCCAAAGCCCCCCAACTCCACAACTCCGGTATCTCCCTTCCACCACCTTTCTCTCCCCTCCCATCCTCCCTGGCAACTGTGCATTTATTAATTCATGAGGCACTAATTAGTTCTTTGTTTAATTTTGTGTTAAACAGACTGACCGGAATGATAACGACTTGCAGTGCGGTGTTGCCGTCCCCAACCACCCCTGTTTTCTGACAACAAGGGAGCGCGGGAGACCGGAGCGCTGAACCCAAATCCCTCAGCAGTTGCACTTCATTAAGTCAAAATGTGACAAGAAGCTTAGAGAGCAACTTGCAGATCTGATCACACAGAACAATCAGGGAGGAAACTTTCCAGGAGTTGGTCGGGGGTGGAGGAGGGAGGGGAGGGCCGAGATGTGTACGAACAGGGACCAGGACGCACACGGGGTCCTGGACCCCACCCACCCCATCCACGCGTCCCAGGAGCGGGGAGGCTGTCCCTGGGAGGGACCTGGGACACTGGCATTCTGGGACCCCAGTGGGCGCCTAAGAAGTAGCCGAGAGTTCATCTTGGTCTCTCTTTCCTTCTCCGGCCATCTTTTCTTGTCTCTCTGCCTGTCACTGTCCCCGAAGTCTGCTTTGTGAGTGAGTGGCCCATGTGAGTGAGTGGTCAGCACATCTGGGAAAGGACTCTCCAAGGCCAGGGGAGAGGCACAGCACTGGGGAAACCCAGAGGACAGCAGAGGCCCTACACTCAGTGGGGCTGGAGTGAAGGGAAATGCTTCCAGGTTAAGAAAAAAAAAAAAGCTGTGTGCTCAGGAATCATGGCAGAAAGTGTCTAAGTCATGCCAACACGCCCACTGCCTGCCAGCTGTCCATCCATCTGTCCATCCGTCTATCCGCCCGTCCGTCCATCCAATGTTCCTAATCCTAAGTACTCCGCCCAGAACACTGAGGACCCAAAGGTTCTGCGTTCTGTCCAGAGGTAGCTGGCAAATCACAAACAGAACTGGGTCCCGGCGCTTCCAGGCTGTGTGGCTGACAGCTGGCTGGCAGCTGAGTGACAACAGCCTTCTGACCTCCTTCCTTCTGTCCATGTGAAAAAGCAGATCTTGGCCCCAGAGGCATCAGGCCGCTCACCCCACCAGCCCATTGCACAAGTGAGGATGAGTGATACCAAACGCAAACCCTGCCCCAAACTAAGGGCAGTGGCCCTGCCCACCTTTTACCCACCCCTAATCTCTGAAGACACCAGCCATGTCTTGGGTAAGGAGAAGAGCACAGAAGGGGTGTGAGGAGGAGAAAAACACAAGCACAGAGCAAGCTGGCAAACTCCCTGCCGCCTTCCTCCTATTGGCTGCTGCACCTGCCCAGGTGAGACCTCCGAGTGAGTGAGCCTGGGGGCAGGCAGCCTCCTGCAACCCTTTCCCTGGCCGGTTCTGAAGCAAGTGGTCTCTCCCTGAGCCGGCAGCCCTGGGCTGGCTTCTGTTAATTTGCTGTCAGGCTGCCTAAGCAAACCAATTAAAACTAATCATTAATTATAAAAGAGAGCGAGAAGAGGAGAGGAGAGGGTGAAAGACCGAGAGGGGAAGGAGGAAGAGGGAAGGTGGGCTGGAGAGGGAAGACCCGGGGGCCTGCAGGGAGCTCGGAGTGAGGCCAACCTGGGCTGGGCACTGGGGTGCCAGGGTCTGGGGAGGGCAGGAAGGAAGCAAGGGATGGAGGAGAGGGGGTTGCCATGGGCAAGGGGCGGAGGGAATGCCAGGAGAGACGGGATGCTGGAGAGTGAAGGGCGAAGAAGCGGCAGGGGCCAGCATACCAGGACCTGAAGGGGCATCATCCATCTGCAGTTCCCTCTGGCTGGAGCCGCCACCGGCCCAGACATGGCTTTGGAGCCCCTCACCCACAGCTGCCCAGCTCCATATTTATGAGGCATAGGCCAGGCTCCTCGGTCGGCCGCCACTCCTACCTGCTCCCCAGGCCTCCCGGGCCATGGGGGCTTGGGGCAGCTGTCGGGCTGCCCATCCATCCCCCCCACACCATGGCCGCCTCCTTTCCCCTGCCCCCGGCCCCATCCTCATGCACAGCCTCTCCCTGGCCGAGCCCTTTCACAGGGGCTGGGGCCCTGTCAGCCTGGCGGCGTGGGGCGGGGAGTGCAGACAACAGGGGCAGCGTCATGGAAACGGGCACTTTCCCCGAGAAATATTCTGTTTGGCCTCCTTCCTGCATTGAGGAGCTGTCGGGAGCCTGAGTGAGAGTCACACCACCCCGGGACCAGGCGTGACAAAACCTATTTTCTGCCTCAAATTTGATTGATTAAAAAACTTTTTAGGAAAACCATGTTAAAAGAGTGAAAAAGAAAGAGGGGGAGCGAGAGAGCGAGGGAGAGAGAGAGAAAGAGAGGAGAAAAGAAAGAGCCAATAGAAGGTGCTGTGGGAGGATGGCTGGGGAGAGGAAGGCCCCGCGCAGGGGCCGCGCAGTCCCCGGGGTGAGGCCGCCTGCCAAGAGGTGCGCACCGGGGGACCCCCAACATAACCAGGCAAAACGGAAAGGTCAGAGGAAGCCCGGAACTTTTACACAGTGGTTAGCAGGACAATGAGGGGCCGAGGGCCGCACAGGCCAGCAGGTGCCGGATGGAGACAGAGGCCTCGGGAAAGAAGCCGGGCCGGAGGCAGGGAGGGCCGGTGGGGGTGGCTGTCCAGCCCCCGGAGTCGGAGCGGCCTCTGGATTGGCTCTGGGCTCTTTCCAAGCACAGTCTTGATTGGAATTGGGCCAGAATCCTGAGAAATCTACATAGGGTCAAGAGGAAGGGCCCTTGTCCTTTGGGGGCAGGAAACGGCTTTTCCCACCTTGTTCTCCCAAACCCTGTCTTAAGAACTGTTTTCAATCAGTAATTTTTAAAAAGCAGGAGACATCAACTTGACCGCCACCCTGAGGCTGGCTCAGCGCCAGCTTCCAGCCTACCCTCACCTGCCCAGGACCCTCTGTGGTCAGGCCCTGGAGTCCTTCAAGGGATGCTGCCCTGTGTGGTGGCCATGCCTGGCCAGGGACTTCAATGGTGAGTTCAAGGCCCTGCCTGACTCTCTCAAGGCTCCAGGAGAAGAGCTGGCCTCCCCACCCCTCCTGAGACCCCCTCAGGAGGAAGTAACCCCCCCATTTCCCAGTGGCCCTGCCCGATCTTCTTGGGCAGGACTCCTGGTCTCCCCAGGAGGAAGGGTTCAAGTTGGTGGCCTAGCTTGCGCTCCTTTTCTCTAAGGGCCTCGAAGTCCAAGGTGAGGTGTGGTTCTGGCCAAGGAGTCAGCCAGATATTCCCAGGTGCTGGGAGGGTGCTCAGCAGTGCCCACTCCAGGCTCTGCCAGCGCAGGGCTCAGTGTTGGTAGGCGGTGCCCCTTCTCAACAGACAGGCACGTCGCCCACAGATGCACAGAAATGCAACACCTGCTCCTGGCCTTCCCCAGCCCCTGTGCCAGGTCAAGTGACCTCGATCTCTCTTGTCCCTGCTCCACAGCAAGATCGTCAGGTACTCACTGAGCACATACTGTGTGCTTGACGCTGTGCCAGGCACGAGGAAGAGAAGACAAGACAGTTTACAAAAGGAGGCCGGGCGCGGTGGCTCACCCTGTAATCCCAGCACTTTGGGAGGCCAAGGCGGGCAGATCACCTGAGGTCAGGAGTTTGAAACCAGCCTGGCCAACATGGTGAAACCCTGTCTCTACCAAAAATATAAAAATTAGCCGGGCTTGCTGGCGCGTGCCTGTAATCCCAGCTACTCGGGAGGAGGAGACATGAGAGTCGCTTGAACCTGGGATGCAGAGGTTTCAGTGAGCCGAGATCGTGCAACTGCACTCCAGCCTGGGCAACAGAGTGAGACTCCATCTTGGGGAAAAAAAAAAAAAAAGACACATGCAAAAGCTGAGTTGGCGAGAGTCGGGTTTGAATCCTGTCTCTGCTGCCTCCTGCCATGCAATTGGGTATGCAGGCTGCTTAACCTCTCCACGCCCCAGCTTCTTCAACTGAAAAGTGGGGGTACATGAGTACCTATCTCGAAGGAAGTTTATTTCGTATTTCTTGAGCACCTACTATATGCTATTAGATACTTGTTCTAGACCTAGAGAACATTGGCAAACCAAAGACTCAACCCTCATGAGCTTCCATTCCTGTGCTGTTGAGGACTCACTGAAATAATGGTTAGCACAGTGGCTGGCACATAGTAAGTGCTCAGTAAATGTGACCTCTTATTAGTTTCCAGGGTCCCTGCCTTTAAGAAGTTGGGGAGATGGTGCAATTCTATTCCCAGGCATATGTCAGAAAAAATGGAAAACAGGTACTCAAAAAACACTTGTCCATGAATGTTCATAGCAGCACTATTCGCAGTAGGCAGATGGTAGATACAATTCAAGTGTCCATCAACCAAGGCAATGTGGAGTCTGTTTATACTATGGAAAAAAAATTTTTTTTTTGAGACAGTTTTGCTCTTGTTACCCAGGCCAGAGTGCTGTGGTGTGACCTTGGCTCACCATAACTTCCGCCTCCTGGGTTCAAGCGATTCTCCTGTCTCAGCCTCCCAAGTAGCTGGGATTACAGGCGTGTACCACCACACCTGGCTAATTTTGTATTTTTAGTAGACATGGGATTTCTCCATGTGGGTCAGGCTGGTCTTGAACTCCCGATCTCAGGTGATCTGCCCACCTCGGCCTCCCAAAGTGCTGGGATTACAAGCATGAGCCACCGCACCCAGCCCATACTATGGAATAGTATTCAGCTATAAAAAAGAAGTGGAGTTCTGATGTGGGCTACAATATGGATGCACCCGGAAAACACTGTTTTGAGTGAGAAAGGAGCCAGATAGACACAAAAGGCCACAGTTGTATGATTCCAACAATGTGCAGTATCCGGGGCAGGCCAATCCATAGAGACAGAAAGCCGTGGCTGCCGGGGCTGCGGAAGGGGACAGTGGGAGGGATTGCTTGACGGGCTCAGGGTTGCTGTCTGGAGCCATGAAAAAGTTCTGGAATTAGCTTAATAGCTGTGCAACTCTGCAAATGTGCTTGATGCCACTGATTTGTACAGTTGAAAATGGTTACAGGCTGGGCGTGGTGGCTCATGCCTGTAATCCCAGCACTTTGGGAGGCTGAGGTGGGTGGATCATGAGGTCAGGAGAGTGACAGCATCCTGGCCAACATAGTGAAACTCTGTCTCTACTAAAGATACACAAATTAGCTGGGCATGGTGGCACATGCCTGTAATCCCAGCTACTCGGGAGGCTGAGGCAGGAAAATCACTTGAACCAGGGAGTCAGAGGTTGCAGTGAGCCAAGATTGTGCCACCGCACTCCAGCCTGGTGACAGAGCAAGACTCCATCTCAAAAAAAAAAAAAAAGACACAAATATTAGCCGGTCGTGGTGGCAGGTGCTTGTAATCCCAGCTACTCAGGAGGCTGAGGCAAGAGAATCGCTTGAACCCGGGAGGTAGAGGTTGCAGTGGGCCACAATTGCGTCATTGCACTCCAGCCTGGGTGACAAGAGCAAGACTCCGTCTCAAAAATAAAACAATAAATAAAAAATAAAAAACTAAAATGATCACAATGGTAAATTTTGTGGTATGTGCATTTTATCACCATAAAGTAAAATAAAATGATACTGCTTTTTTTTAAAAAAGCAAGTGCTAGGGAGAGAAGGAATTTGTCCCCATGTGGCAGCTCAGAGCAGGTGCTGGGGAAGCCAAGCCTGGGTGGGGCTGGGGTGGGGGTCAGTGTGAGACATGGTGACTTCAAATAGGTCCTCTTTCCCTCTATGCCTGATTGAGAAGCCACTGCCCGAGGGGGGCTCCCAGGCCTCCGCAAGATGTGCTCTGTGATCACGCGGGGAGAGGATGAGGCGGGAAGCCTAGGACGGCTGCAGTGAAGAGACCTCCCCTTAGGAGCCCTCGCTCAAGTGCTGTGATTCTGCATCCCTGCAGGCTGCCTCTCCCGGCACACACAGAGCACGCCTGTTCTCCTGTGTGGATCCCAACACACTCGGCCCAGCCAATCTACCTCCCCGCCGGGCTCCCCAGACCATTTCTGCTGCCGCTCAGCATCTCAGTGCAACCAGCACCTCTCTGGAGGGCTCCAGGGCTTCCCAAGGTCGAGGAGTCCCACCTCGAAGGGAAAGCCTGCAATACCAGGGGGGACAGGCTCACGGGGCAGCCCCCCAAGCTCCTGCCCCCACCCTCCTGCCTGTTCCAGAATGCATGTGCGCACAGAAACCCCTGCCTTGGCCCAGGAACTGTCAGGAGATCAACAAACAAAAGCTGCTTCTTGACAGGGAGTCATTTATATTTTAGCTTCGTTCCATTATCCTAACGAATCCTTCATCAGCAGATGCAATATTAACAGCAGAAAATCAGCTCATTACATCCAGGGGGATTTCATCAAGACGGCAATCATGTGCAGCTCCCAAGCCTTCAAGAGGCCAGTGGGGCTGTTATTTATTTATTTTGTTACTTATTTATTTAATTTTTTGGGTTCTTTCCACATAATTGCACCGCATCTCAAACCTTTAATAAATAATTTGTAGGTCCTGAACTGCAGACAGCTTTGCTCTCTGCCACGAGAGCCTGCATTAGCCAAAATATTTACCACTATTTAAGAGTCATTAGAGTCGGGAGGGATGTGGGGAGGGGTACTCTGTTTTTCCGGAAACAGCCTGGTTTGGGGCTGTCGCGCTTGGTGCTCACTGTGGTCCTCTAACTCCATCTCTGAGTCTAAGGCCGGCCATCCTGGACTGGAAGCTCCCAGAAGGCAGGCTTCTGTCTGTTTCCCTCGGCTCTCTTCATTTGGGTGGGGGTTTCCTGGGAGCTCTTACAGAGGGCCGAACCTGTCTCCAAGTCCCCTGCTGGGCTTCTCCAGGCTTGACAAGGACGGGTAGCTGATGGGGAGGACCACATGGTGTGGGGACAGCCACTTCCCACATGCTTAAGCCAGAAGGCCCTTCCGGGTTGGCAATGCTGGCCTGCCCTACGCCAGGGAACTCCGCAAGGGGAACCTTCTCTGTCTTCTGGCAGGCCCTGGCCCTGGAGCTGCACTGCTGTCTGACCCATCTCTCTTTGCTTCCCAGGGTTACGCCTTCAACTTCAAAGGAAAGGAAAATTCAGTAGGTCCAGAGGCAGACTGTCCCATTTTACACATGAGAAAATGAAGGTTAAGAAACTCAAGCACTTGCTGGGCACAGTGGCTCACACCTGTAATCCCAGCACTTTGGGAGGCTGAGGCGGGAGGATCACCTCAGGTCAGGAGTTCAAGACCAGCCTGGCCAACATGGTGAACCTCTACTAAAAAATACAAAAACTGTCTGGGCGTGGTGGCGTGTGCCTGTAATCCCAATACTTCGGGAGGCTGCGTCGGGTGGATCATCTGAGATCATGAGTTCGAGGCCAGCCTGACCAACATGGTGAAACCCATCTCTACTAAAAATACAAAAATTGGTTGGGCACAGTGGTGTGCCTGTAATCCCAGCTACTCGGGAGGCTGAGGCAGGGGAATTGCTAGAACCCGGGAGGTGGAGATTTCAGTGAGCCGAGATCACGCCAGTGCACTCCAGCCTGGGTGACAGAGCAAAACTCCATCTCAAAAAAAAAAAAAAAAAAAAAGAAATAAACTGACAGAGCAAGACTCCATCTCAAAAAAGAAAGACAGAATTGTAAGCTCTCTGCCCAAGGCAGCACAGCCAGGACGAGGCACAGAACTGGAACTCAGACTCAGCGGTGGCTCTGCAGAGCCCCCACGCCTTCCACAGGCCAGAGCCTTCCAATGACCTGCCCTCCCTGCGCTCCTGGCTCTGGCCCATGAGGCTGGAGTGGCCACTGGTGCTGACGGGCACCCCCTGCCGCCACCACTGGGCTGGCCATGCTTTCACAGGTTTTTCCCAGCGGGGGCTGGATTTCTGCCCAGCCAGGAATGTGCTCCCAGGATGTCAATTCTAATCTCCCCAGCGCTCTGACAGAATTAAGCTCCAGTTTGTCCGACAACGTCCCAAAGTTTCAGAAATCCAGGGCAGACTCTCTAATCAGGCTGCAGGACAAAGGTCTGGCCTGACCCTGTCACTTCCATTTATTCCCCCTGTCTGTCTCCTGGCCTCGGACTTTCTGCAGTTTCCCCCACCCTCTGCCCCTTCCCTGGCCGGCCCAGCCCCCATCCTCTCCTCGGAGCTGCCTTGTGTCTGTCCAGCCCAGTGCTGGCCCTCCCCAAGCAGCCGGGCTAGTCCTGTTAAAGCCGAGGAGTTCCTAGGAGGCCCACCTGCCGCAGGCACTTGGCTGGCCGGGCCTAACCTTGGTCCAACTTCTGTGAGCCGACTTCAGGGAGCACTCTGGCTCCATCCCTCCTTGGCTCCAGGGACTGGGTGCCCAGTCCGGAGTTACTCTCTGAGTCAGCCCACCCTGGCTTCCACTTGGTCCAACTCTGGGCCCCCCATAACTGCCCCGAAGCATCCTCTGGTCTCACCCGATTCCATCCTGCTTGAGGGCTTAGCTCGTGGGCCCTGGGAAGCTTTGGCCCCTCGGCCGTGTTTGGGGACAACTATGTGGGCAGAAACCTCTCTTCCTCAACCAACTCTGTGAGTCACCAAGAGGTAGAAGCAGCCCTGTCCCTGGGCTACGCGGGCCTGTGGTGAGGACCCCAAGCCCTTGGCTCTGCTGCGCTGTGGGGCCATTAAGAAGGGGTGAGGAGCCTGAGAGCAGCCAGAGAGAGGGAAGCAGCAGAGACGACTGCCCCACTCCCCACGGCGCCCAGCCCACTCCCCACGACGCCCAGCCCACTCCCCATCCACATGGCTCTTGGCTGGGCCTGGAGCACTGATACCTGCCTCTGTTTCCAGAGAAGTCACATACACAAACCGGCTAGAAGAGGCACACGCGTAGAGACATGGGTGGGGATCCTGGCTTAAATCTGGCTTGCTCACATCAAAAGATTCATGGGGAGCAGTGGGCAGAGGGAGCTGTATGGACTGTCTAGGGGGAGACCGAGGGCAGCTGCACTCAAGCCCGTGAGCTGAGCATAAAGCCAGACCCAAGGGAAGGGGCTCCCCCGCGGGGGCAGGAAAACAAGCACCTGGGTGCAGAGGGAGGGTAAGAGGAGGAAGAGCACACGGAACGGGTGGTCTGCTGATCTGCGGATCCTCTAGACAGCACAAAAAAATCTAGACTGGCCAGGTTGGAGGGGCGCCCCAAGAGCTGCCCAGTGACAGGAAGCACAGAAAGTCCTGGAATGCCACAGGTGGGCAGGGCAGGGCCACCACCCTGGGCTGAGACCCGGCCCCAAACATGGAATCAGTCCTGTCCTCCAAAGGCTTTCCCAAGCCTTCCCTTCTCCAGCTTCCTTAGCCACACTGTATGGAGTGGGGGCCCCTTTCTCAGAGTTGCAAAGATGGGCGGCTCTCTCTCCCTGGCAGTCTCTTCTACATTCAGCCAAACTTCTCTCCCCATCCCAAGGCTGCCCCTGCCTTCACCAGCACAGCCAGCCAGGGCACCAGGGCACACACCTAGCGGACGGTTGGGCCTCAGGGCTCCCCTAGAGAGACTCAGATGGGCTGGGCTGCTGGGGGGGCCAGGAGCCGAAGGGACAGACAGATGACACTAGGGAGGGCGTGTCTCCTTAACAAGCCCTTTCTCTACAAGAATCAAAATCATTACAGTATTTTTACCTAATGACAGAAAAAATCTACAAATGCCTGCCTGTTAGCACTTTCCAGAAAGCCCCTGCGGTTCCTCCTGAACCCACTCACCCCTTCCCCATCCCCGGCAGCTTCCAGCCCCCCCAAACTTCCCACCTGGCTTCCCTGCCTTTCTGTCTGCTGCATCTTTTTCCTGCCTTGCTATGCTGGGGTGTTGGTGAGTTGTTGGAGTTTTTTTTTTTTTTTTCTTTTCTTTTTTGCTATTTATCAGCAGATTGTGTGGAGCTGAGTGGTGTGAGCCTCACCCTGCTAAATAAAGCTTTGGTATTTCTGATAAAGCCATCAAATTCCTTATCGCATTGACACAAAGTGCATTTAAAGAGACAGACACCCTGTCCCTCTCTCCCCACCAGCCCTGCCCCCTCCCCCCAGTTCAGATTTCCAGCTGCTCAGACACTTTGGGATCAGACACCAAATACGGCTCCTGAGGACGTGGATGGGGGGTGGGGGACAGGGGACAGGGCAGAAAACCTTGCCAATTCCCCCCCCACCCAGGTCCAAGCTGCCAGCACCCTGAGCAGGGAGTCGGTCCCAGGGCGTGGCATGGGGCTTCCTGACCCAACTCTGGAAGCCGAGGGAGCTATCAATAGAAACGTCCTGCAGGGGGTGGGGGGGATGTCCTCATAAACAGGACAATCCTGTGTTAGGACAACATGGGACTGTTGGGAGGAAGAGTCCAGACACACTGGTGGGCCTGCAAGGCTGCGCAGACGCTGTGAGCACGCCTGGTCGCCCCAGCCACTGCAGCGCCAAAGCGGGTGCAGGGACGGGCCGAGGGGCCATTCAACATGGAGCAGACTCAAACTCAGCAAAGCCCAGCTTCACACAGCCCTGGGAGGTGGGCGGAACTGCCTTCCCATTTGACAGATGAGGAAACGGAGGCTGGCCCAAGGCCACAGGGTCAGGGGCTGGCCCAGCTGGGGCTCCAGCCAGGTGTGTGGCCAGCAGGGCTTGGCTCTGCTGAGTGAGAGATGCTCCTCTCCCAGCTGGTTTGCAGCCTCCCCTTCCACCCTGCGGCCCTCCACTGTCCACTCTCCACTCCGTGTCCCCGTGCCCGCTCCCACCTACTCAGCCCTGGCTCGGCAGCCCAGGCCTTGCGCCCACACACAGCCCTGTTGGTTGAGGAATCAAATTTATTATTTTTAATTATTTTGATTTATCAAAGCAGCGGCTACAATCATATTAAACCGACTTGGCTTGGCATTTAACAGATACAGCTGCTGCAGGACTCCCCCAGACTCCATAAAACACCCAGCCTGTCCACCTCCTCCCCAAGGAGGGTGCACCAGCCCCTTCTCCAAGAACCCCAAATTGGAAGGCCACTAGGTCCCCACTTCTGGTCCTGCCCTGTCCTGCCAGAGGTACATGCAGCCAAAGTCACTGAGGGCCAGAGGATGAGAAAGGAACAGGCTGGGCAGAGCTACTGGTGCCTGGGACCCAATCGCCTCCATCCCTCCATCCCTCAGGACCCTGCCGGAGTCCTGACCCACTGGGGAGTGGGCAGCAGACCCAGCCCCACCAACCTTTCTGCTGTCATCCACAGAAGCCTGCTCTCTCCCGCACCTGCGACTGGGCACTTAACCTGGAGGAGCTGAATCATTCTGCAGACTACTGCCCACAAGGGGGAATTCCTGCCCCTGCCCCTTTCTTTTCCTTCCCTTTTTTTCCTTTTTTGAGACAGGGTCTTGCTCTGTTGCCCAGGCTGGAGTGCAGTGGTGCAATCTCGGCTCACTGTAACCTCTGCTTTTCCGGTTCAAGAAATTGTTGTGCCTCAGCCTCCCAAGTAACTGGGATTACAGGTGCTCACCACACCACACCAGGCTAATTTTTGTATTTTTAGTGGAGGTTGGGGTCTCACCATGCTGGTCAGGCTAGAGTCGAACTCCTGACCTCTAGCAATCTGCCCGCTTTGGCCTCTCAAAGTGCTGGGATTACAGGCTAGACCCACCGCGCCCGGCCCCCTGCCTCCTGCCCCTTTCTTGTAAGGGAAGAGCGTGAGGCTCGGAGAAGGGAGGTCTGCCTCGGGGCGCAGCTCCCGAGCCGTTTCACTTCTCTTTGAATCAAAAGCCCTAGTTCTTCTGACCACACCTCACTGCCTTCCCTGCAGACCTGGAAGCTGCAACCTGCTTATGCACCATGGAAGACGGTAGCCCAACACAAGGGACCCTGAAGTTCAAGATGACAGCCTAAGGCTGCACACGCCACACATTTGGAATCTGAGTGCTTGGGAGAAGGGATCCCTGGGAACCAGTGCTGTGGGGAAGATGGCACCAAACGAGTTTTTGAGGGACACCCAGGTCCACCTGGAGCATGAGGAGAGGCTGGCCACCTGCAGGGCATGGGGGAAGGGGGTGCAGGTGAGCAGACGCATGACTCACTTCAACTAGGGAGTGGGCCATGCCTCAGGTACTGCCCAGTCCTGAAGCCCATGGGTCCCAAAGCCTGGCACAGTGAGAGAAGAGGCAGCAGGGTATGGGAATAGAGGAACTGGGCATTTCAACATTCCAAGAAAAAACTGCGCAGGAAGAGCACGGGGGATCCCCACAGGCCCAAACAGGCACCTCTGGGGTTCAAGAGCCCACAGAAGCCACCGGAGGCAGCTCCCAGCCCGAGAGGAGGCGAAACTTGTCTTCTTGGTGGGGAGAAGAGGCCAGCAGTGCAGAGACGGAGCCTGCACACAGGTCCTCTGACAGCACCAGGGTGCCATGTGTTCACACACAAAAAGAATCGTCAGCTGGGATCAAACCAGGAGCCAGACGGCTGCTGGTCGCCGCTGCTCTGCCCAGAGGCCCTGCGGCCTGGCCACAGAGAGCTGGGATCTGGCCGCAAGTTCTGAAGTCTGTTGGGTACCGATGGGTTGTGATCTGGCCTCTCTGAGATTCAATTTCCTTACCTATAACATGCATGCAACGATATTGCCTGACTCAGAGGGCTGTGGTGAGGGTTTGGGGAGGTGATGCGGGCAAAGCTCTTAGCACAATGTCTACACATTTCTGCGTGGAAAATGTGGTGCCAGTCATCACTGTGATGGTCGTCGTCATCCTCGCCATCGCTACACGCCTTTCTAACCATCGTATGGTACTCGGAATCATGCCTTTGGGGCTGGTGATGGCAGAGAGACTGGGAGCACTGACCAGCTCCCATCGTGCTCCCCAAAGAGCCTGGGGGAGCTCAGAAATGTCCAGAGGAGGCTGCTGCTGCTGCCCACCCAGAAAACTGGCTAAAGCAGTCACCAAGGCCCTGGAGTGGAAGGCTGGACGGAAAGGTGGGAAGACTTGGGCAGTCCCATTTGCCTATCAAAAACTACATTCACTCGGCTTTCCACAGGACACATGCCCTAATATGGACCCAGCAGCTTTCTGGGTTATTTCGAGAACATGTGATAATGACTCCAGGCTTCGCTTCTGCTGCCCCCAGAAAACTTTCCATCTGGGGAGAGGGAGGACGGCTGGCAAAGAATGAGAAGGGCGCAGGGAAGCCCAAGGTCAGAGAGTGGGGAGGAAGTGGACGCTGGTGGGTGAGCCGAGGGAGGGAGAGAGGGGGCTGGAGGGTGAGGGCTGGCCAAGGGACCACGGGAAGAGGCAGGCACAGGAGCCCCGCGGGTCCAGCCAAGGGCTTCAGGACACGAGGTGGACACCTGACCCCACGCCCTGCCTACTGCTCACTGTCCCAGTGAAGTTCGCCCTGCTTGGGACCACAGCCGGCTCTGAAGGGAGGGATTTAAGGGCAAGGCCACAGAGGTCCCACAGCCTGCCTCCTCGCCCGTAACTCTGGCGGGGGTCCCTTTTGCACAGGAGCCACGCTGGGCTCCTGGGCCTCAGGCAACTGGCCGGTGCCGGGGGGCCCCTTGGCTCCTTGATTTATTTTCGTATTAATTATCTTTCTGGCCAAGCGGGGTCATCAACTCCAGACTGCACAGGGTTAACTGCAGACAGAGGGGCTGGCTGGCTTTCCTTCACTCTACCTCAATTTCTACTGCTTCTATCACCTACCTCCCCCACCCCCTGATCTTAGGGAAAAAAAACCCATCAAAATAACTATTTTATGTCTCCAAATATGCAGATCATTTTCTTTAATGAAAGATGCTTGACGTCTCCGATCCAATTAATATGCAAATGCAGGAGAGGATTTATTTGTGACATTCTGTCTGGGTGAGAGAAAACAAAAAAGGCCTGTTAACCAAAACACTAATTGCTGTGACTGATTGTCACATATCATCATTTTCATAGGATCTCCTCCATTCCCGGCTCGCAGGGAGCTTGAAACCAGTACTGGTTCCATGCAGGCATCAAGGAGAAACAGGGCAACTGGCTACCTGCCCGCGTGACCCCCTTGCCATCAGAGCCCGTGGGGGTGCTGGACGAGGGTGGAGGGTCAGCCAGCGACCTCCCGGCCTAAGCTGTACCTCACCACTTAGGTGCTGACCTGCAAACCAGGAACTGGACGGACCCAGCCTCTATTGGATCTGGCAGGCCTGGGAGGCCTCAGGCAGCCTCAGCCCAGCAAATCTCTGGGTTGTGGCAGAGGCCAACTGCCTTTTTGCTGCCTGACCTGCCTGCTAGGAAGCAGGGGCGGGCCCATGCCGAGGGGAAGAAGAGGGGCCAGGGCAGCCTCTTCAGGTCTGCCCAGCCGCCACTCTGCACGGTCTCTTCCTGTGTTCCCCTGCTTTATCTTTTACCTTGAGCACCAGTTGACAGAGGCCACCTAGGGAAACTGAGGCACGGCACAGCATCTGCTCCGTAAGATGACACAAGTGTCTATGGAAAATTTGGAAGACCACCGCTGTGTCTGGGTGGATACCTGTGTCTTGGCCCCGCCCCTTCGTGACCAGCACTGAAGTGGGCCGTCAGCTGTCATAGCCGCCATGAGGATTCCTCAGAAGGACCATGAGACTTCCTTTACCCCAGGGCTTTAGAGAGAGCAGGGAGGAGAGTGAGTGTTGACAGGCACCCCTATTCTCAAAGACCCAGGGAGAACTTGAAAGGACACAACACGTTTTGCTCAAGACACTCAGTAAAGGACGAGAAGGCTCTGGTGCCACATAGTTCCAAAATCGAGGCCAAGGGCAGAAAAAGATTCTCGAAAGCAGCCTTCCGTCCCACACAGGGGCCAGCGAACTAGAGGAGCCTACAGGGCAAGGGTTTAGGGCCTGAGTAGCTTAGAGGGCTGATCTCCTTCTATTCCAGCTCAAATATTCTTGGCGCTTGGAGAAGGCTTCCTCTATTTTCCCATGACCTTCCTAGAGCTCCTCCAAGTTTCCAACGACACTGGAACCTGGGGGCTGGGAGCCCAAGTGAGCAAGGCCCACTCATAGCGGGGCAGCTAAGAGGCAGGTATCCAGTGAGCACCAATTCAAACTGGCCTGGGCTCCACATCTGCCCCCAGCAGAACCACGGTGGTGGCTGAAGGAGGCCCCATCCCACTCAACTTCCATTTCAAACAACCCCGTCTCCTGTCCCAACCCAGCTGCCTCCCTCTGGCATTACTGCCACAGGCCTCCAGGAAGAGCTGGCGCCAGGGCTGGATGGGGCAGACACTCTCCCCACATAAAGGCCTGCCCCCGCACCCCAGAAACAGGCTCAGCAGGATGCCGTGCGGGGGAGCTTGGAAGCCTTCCGGGAAGAGCGCTGCCTTGGCACCAGTCCTGCGGGAAGGAGGTGAGCTGGGTCTGCCACTGTCTGCGCTCACCTGACGTGCGCCCACGGCAGCTCAGCACCAATGGGGTATGCGTGGGTGCAGACGGGAGGTGCGCATCATGGCGCCAGGAGCCAGAGGAGGAAGGGCAAGTGGCTGGGAGTGGCAGTGGGCTGGCTGGTCACTGAACAGTACCCTGGCTGTAAACCGGACGTGGGAAGGCGCCATCTGCCAGCGTGGATGGTGGGTGGGTAGGGGGACAAGAGGAAGGGTCTTATCTGAACACTGAGCCCTTCATACCAGCCAGAGGTGCCCACTTCCCCCCGGCCTGTCCATCACCACTCCACAGTGAGAGGGGACGGGCTTCGCTCCTTCCGCACTTGTGCCCATACTGCAGTCACTCCCAGGTACAGCTTCCTGGAGGGCTCTGGGGGGTGGGGGCTCTCACTGTGCCATGATTTAGAGCTCCTTTAAAACCAACCCATCTGTGTAGTAAAACCGCCCATAAAACAGAGGAGCCAGTGGCCGTGGCTCTGAGCAGTCTTTTCAAGCCAGGCGCTGGCCTCCCACCTGCCGCCTCACCCCAGCCCCGGTGCCCAGCCTGGGGGCAGCACATGCCCCGTCGGACACGGCAAATTTAGGTGGGACTGGGCCAGCTTCCTGGCACTGGGCAGTGGGCTCCTGCGTGTTGCAGGTGAGTTTCTCATGGCGCAGAGGAAAGGACTCTCCACGGCATCAAACCAGCAGCCCTGGCTGGGAGCTGCCCCCGTCTCTGAATCTTCCTCACCCTGGCTCCCACTTTCTTCTCCCCGTGGCTTGGGTCCTCCAGGACTGGATGCCCAGGAGGCTCATCCCGTGGCTGTGTTTCTCTCCAACTCCCCTTGCAGCCTGGTCGCTCTCACGGTCGGCGTCACTCGGCCTATCCCAGTGGCCTCCCCAGTCCGTCACTGCCTGAACTTCATGGACCCCAGCCCCGGAGCCCACCCTGTTCCTTGGGGGTTCTTCCCAAGTCCAAACTATGCCAGCAGGGGGTCAACCCCAAACTCACACCCAACCGCTAGCATCTGCCCCAGCTTCCCAGATCACTCTGGCTTCCTGGTGAGGACAAGTCCTGTTTTCCAAACCGACCTTGGCGCTCTTTGACCACAGCACACTTTGGGCGAAGGTGGAAGAGTCCTCCCCATCTTTGCCAAAAGAGGTGTCAGGCTAAAGTTACACCAGCTTTAAAAATACCCCAGCGCACGATCCACAGGGTGAGAGCAAAGGCCACGTGGTCAGAGCTGGGCTATAAATAGCCAGCAAATCACTTCCCAGCGCCACGGCCCCCTCCCCAGCACCAAGAACCTTTCTGAGGAAATCAAAGTGAATGCAACTGTTACCAAGTCACTACTAAAATATTTACCAGCCTGGCGAAGTGCCGAAGGTGCTTGGCACCGAGTGTTTGCTTATTTACAAGGCTGTTTTAAAGGGTAGAAAGCAAAATAAGGTAACCTGAGCTATTAAACCCAGGGGCCAGGTGGTACCTACCAGCTGTCAGTCGTCCCAGGCATGTCGGGAGTGAGAACCACTATTACTACTGCTGCTGCTACCAGCACCACCGTTCATTGGAGATTCCCCTGAAATGGATCAGGAAAGCAGAGAGACGCTCTGGAGCCCAGGAATCACCCAGACCGCAGGGGTAGAGGCTCAGGGAGTGGGAGCAGAGAGTGTTAGAGGTTAGAGAGGCGCATCTCCCCCAGCCAAACCCACCAGGGCCCAGCGCGGGCTCTGAGGCTGCCCTGGTCTTCACTCGGAGGGGCAACCCAGGGGCACTGCCCAGGCAGAGGCAGGGGCCAGGGCCCTGGGAGGGAGAGGCGAGGTGGGGAAGGGGAGGCAGAGGAAGGCAGGCGGGGGGCTGGCTGGGAGTCTCAGAGGATGACATAAGTGGGCCACAGCCGACCTGGGGAAAAGAAGGCACTCAACTTCTCCCTTCCTCCTCTTTCTTTGAAGTTTCCTTGTGGTTTGAATTTAATTTTGATTTTCTCAACTTCAGCAGATTGAAGTTGAAATAACCTACAAATTACTTAATGTGTTGTAAATCTGGGGGAATTCGGGAGTAATTGGGACCACATGTTGGCCGGGAGGGAGCCCACAGAGGACAGAGGGAAGGCAGCCCTTGCAGATGCGCAGGTGGCTGTCCCTGGGAAGCCGGATGCCTGTTCTCCCTGGAGGGAGGGGGCTTGGGCTCCCCTAGGTGGGGGTAGGATTCCCAAGTTGGCCAGGGAGCCCGGGTGGATACGGTGAGAACGTGTTAAGACCATGGACTGACCAGGTCCCTGCCCAGGGCAGCCCGGTGACCGTGGACATGGGGCGGCCAAGTAGGCCGGGTGCCAGGCGTCTGCCAGGCCCCTCCGCCGCGCCAATGCCAACACCGCGGCCGCCTCCCGCTGCATGCGTGTGGCTGTCAGCTGAGCTCCCCTCCCGCCCTCCCTCTCCAGCAGCCTCCTCTCAAGTACTGAGCCATATGGTTCCAGTTAAGCTCCATATTTTTCCTTGTCGATTGAAGAGACACACTTTCCTCTTTGCCAGACAGTTTGCAGATTGCTCTGTTGGCTCAATTTCTTATTGGATTTCTCAAAAAACCTGACATTTTAAATTAATTTACAGCCACAACAAAAAGAGTTCAGAATTTTAATGGTGTTGTAAGTAATTTTTAGGTAATCCACTCCAGATTTTGATATTAACCTTTGAAACTGGAGTTCATTCAGCTACTGTTACAATCCAGTCAGACTCCAGGCCTAGGGGAGGCGGGCCTGGGGAGGAGGTGGAAGCCAGGTTCTGGGAAGCCCTTTTTTTTTTTTGCTGGGAGACCCCAGAGAGGAAGGTGCTGGGGAACCCTGGACAGGTGAGTGACAGGGAGTGGCGGTGGGGAGGGGGATGGCAGGGAGGCCTGAAGACAGCAGGGCAGGTGTAAAAGAATCATTGAGGGGGCCAGGGAGCCTGCTGAATGTTCTAGAAGGACCGGCTGGACTTAGCAGGGGGCAGCATCCTCAGGATCCCTTAGTAGCAAGAGCAGGGTGAGGCTGCACCTCAGTGCACCAGGAAATAATGGTAATAGCGAGAATAATCACGACAGCTGGCATTTGCTGGGCAGTCACTATCTGTCAGGGGCTGTAGTGAGTGCTTTACATACATTTCGCACTGAGGCCTCGGACTGCCCGTGGGGTAAGGCCTATACTGTCATCACTACTGCTACCATCACTACTGCTACCATCAGCCGCCGCCACTGCCACCAGCACCACCATTCGTGGTTAGTGTTTACAGAGGGCTGACCGCGTCCCAGGCAGAGCGAAGCCAGTTTTATGAACCACCTCATTAAATGGCAACAGAAACCCTGTAGGAGACACACAGTGTTCTGCCCTCATTTACGGAGGAGGAAACGAGGCTTAGGGAGGTGAAACCAGGTCTCCCCAGCTTGGGGCTACTGGCTAACAGCCGGCGCCCTGGGACGCCATCATCCTCAGTCCGCTCCGTGTCTCATTTCAGAAGATGCTACAAAATAGTCGTGGCCGTCATGTTTCTCCTGGCTGGAGCTGGAGGGAGGAGGAGGAGGACGGCGCAGTCCTCCAGGATGGCTAGGCTTTGGGCTGGCAGAGGATGCCACCTCTTCCTCGTGCTGCCTCAGGCCAAGCTGAAGGCTGCATGCCAATCCGGCCGGAGGAAACACTGGGCATGGGGAACAGAGCCCTCGCCAGCATCTTTACTAGGCCCTGGCGCTGTGCGGCCCCTGCCTGGGTACGGTGCCAGCTCGCTACACCAGCAGATCGTTAGCATTCCTTTCCTGCCGGAGCTGCCCAGGGTACCCAGGGAAGGAGATGCTGAAGATGAGGCCCAGCCAAGGCCGCTCTGATCCCCGGGGGGTCCTTGCTGCTGCAGTCACCCTGGGCTCTGAAGGGAGTCCAGGGAGAGGTTAGCCCGGGGCTGCTCAGAGGCCCAGGGGGTCTTCCCTGGCATGCCCCTTGTCCTAGGGGAAATGGATCGGGGAATGAATTCGTGCCTGCCAAACCCATGGAGGTGTCAGGTAAATAGCGCCATGTGGGGCTTCCTGGACAGTTTCTCTCTCACGAAAGCCAGGGTGGAGGGTAGGGGCACGGGGAGAGGTGACTGACTGGCAAGATTTTCACTTTACCCACTCTGGAAGTGAGCACAGCCTGAGAGTGAGGAGGACTGGGGCAAAGGCAGAGGGGGAGCCATGGGCACCAGTGTGAAGTCCAGCCCGCCACGGAGGGTGGCATGGACAGAGCCTCGAGAAGGAAGAGGGAAAGGGAGAGGTGGCCAGGAGTAGGGAGTGCCCCTCGACAGTCCCAGGCCTGTGGGAAGTTGGGCCCCCAGGGCGTCTCACAGGCAGGGCTGCAGAGCCATGGGGCACCTGCTGTTGGAGCCCAGCCCCCAGCCCCCATGCCTGGTCGGCCATCCGGCTATTCATTCACAGCTCTCCATGTGTGCTATTTGGGGTGCCAGGTTTGCCAAAGGCCTTTTAAGTAAAGAAAAATACCCGGCCTCCCAGAAACTCACAAAGACTCCAGCTCCTTGAATCCCTGGGCCCTGGGCACCACCCCACACTGCCCCGTGCCCATCCTTTGAAAGTTCGGAAGCTTTTATGGTTCTGTCCTGAAGGACTCTCTTCCTTGCTCCCCAAAGCCCCCATGCTGGGTTCCTAGACTCCAAGATTGAAAAAACACTCCTTACCCAAAGTGCCAGGAGTTGTGATAGGAACTCCTGCCCTCCCACCACGTCCAGGAAGGAAAAGTGTCTGCACCCTAGGGTTCAGGGTACTAGAAAGCAAAAGTGGGGTTGAGAAGCTGGCCTTTGCCTCCTTCCTGATCAGAGGCTCAGGAAGGCCAGGCAGCAGCTGCCAGGGCTGCCCTCAGCCCTTGCCCAGACTGTGGAGACCTGGGAACCTGTGGAGCCCCTGGCTAGCAGCCAGACAGCATGTATGAGTGTCAGGGGGTGAGGTGGAGAGAGAACTCAGGCTTGCCATGCCCCGGCGCCATGCCAACACGTGGAAGGTTGAACTAACCCCGGGCGCGATGCCACGTGCCCAGGAACTGGGCATCTGCTGGCGCAGCAGCATGTGAAGAACGAGGGGTCCTACCACTGCCTCTGCTCCGGGCTTCCCCTCAACACATCGTGGTGGTGGGTCTGCTCTTTCCCCACATGGCACTGGGTATGGGGCCTTCCAGTGTCCCCTTGGCACCATGCCCGCCATATACTGTGGGCTATCCCCATTGGCACCAGGCCGCACACGGCAGGATGCAGACACCCTGCTGGACTCTAGCCAAGCTCTGAATGGCTCTCCCCGCTGGCCTGAGGCCATCAACTGGGCACCTCTGGGTTTGGGCCCATGGGACCCCCCTCCTGCCCACCCTCTGCCCACGGACAACCACGCACCATCATTTCATGGACCCCGGGGAAAGGTTAGATGCCTTCGTAAAATTCGATGCAATATACAAACTATCTGCAAAAATGAAAATGAACATCCTTCCCGCCGGTCACCGGGACCATCCCGTGTCCCTGGTTAAATTTTCATTTGTGTTCCAGCCGAGGCCGCAAACCCCAGAAAGTTTCTGAATTGTTTCTCTGCCCAGCTGTCTACTGGCCTCTCGCTCTCTTTCCAACTCTTTCTTTCTTGGCTTCTTTTTTTAATTATTATTATTTTATTTTTTATTTCCCCCTCTTGGTCAGGTTAAAGCGCTCCTGAGGGGTGATTGACGGGGGTTGCCATGGAGACCCCGGCTTGAAAAAAAGCCTCGTTAGTTGCCAACTCTGTGTGTTGTTGTTTTACAACTGTGACCGACCGTCACATGAGAGGGGGGACAGCTGGGGGCCGGGCCGCACAAAGGGGAATGGCTTTTTAATGGAGTGCCTGGCCGGCGCTTGAAGACTCAATAAAGAGTTGCTGGTGAGTCCCCTCGCTGGGCCGGGCCCGGCACACGGGGCCGCAGGTCCTTTGTTCCACAGGAGCCGGGATGGGAAAGTTGGGAAAACCAGCCCCCAAGAGGTGAAAACAAGAGGCCTTCCCCCCCACTTTCCGGACAGCTATTTTCTGTTACTCTCACGGTGCCCGGACCGAGGGGACAAAACCTTGTCTTGGACAGGCTGCCATGCTGGGGGAGGCGGGTGGGAGGCAGCTGGGGGAAGGGGAGGGGGGCGAGGCGGCGGGGAGGAGGGGGCGGCCGGCCTGCGGCTCCTGCCCCCCAGGCCCTCGGCGGGAAGGCAGGTGGCGGATGGGAAACTAGGCCAGGCCGGGGCAGGGCGGGAGGCCGGAGGGCCCAAGCCAGGCCCGTGCACGCACGCGGGCGCCAATGGGAAACAAGGTGGCTGCAGGGGGCTTCCTGGGGGAGGAGGACCAGGCTCTTCTCGCTGTGGGCCAGGAGAATGCCCATGTCCACAGACTGGCACTGCGGGGTGGCCGGGCCCTGGCGGCTCCTCTCCCTCTCCCGGCCGCCTCATGAGAACGCTCCAGCCCCTTAGCTCTTTTTGCCACCGCAGTCCAGGGAGCCAGGAGGAGGTGCCAAGTGGCAGTCCACCCTCAGGCTGAGAGCTCAGCCCCTTCGGATGGCAGAAACCAAGTGCCAGAGTGTTGGGGGCTTAGGGGAGCAGCTCTCAAAGCGTGGTCTGCAGGCTTCTAGGGGTTCCCAAGACCCTCCCAGGAAGCCAGAAAGTCTAAAGTACTTCCATAATCGCACAAAGTTTCAATGTGCCCTTTTCAACGTGGGGACATGACACTGAGGCTTAGGGTGAGCAGAGCTGCCAGGGTCCTGGCACAGACCACAGCAGCATGTGAGAAGGTGTGGTTGCTCAGCACACACCCTTCCAGCTCGAAAAAAGCCATATTCACTTTATTTTTGAGATGGAGTCTCACTCTGTTGCCCAGGCTGGAATGCAGTGACTTGATCTCGGCTCACTGCAACCTCCGCCTTCCAGGTTCAAGCAATCCTCCTGCCTCAGCCACCTGAGTTGCTGGGACTACAGGCATCTGCCACTGCACTGGCTAATTTTTATATTTTTAGTAGAGACGGTGTTTCACCATGTTGGCCAGGCTGGTCCTGAACTCCTGACCTCAAGTGATCCACCCACCTCAGCCTCCCAAAGTGCTGAGATTACAGGTGTGAGCCACCATGCCCGGCCCCATATTCACTTTAAAATGTCCTTGATGAGGCTGCAAATCTTACTAACTTTTAAGAAGTCTTTTTTTTTTTTTTTTTTTCCGTTTTGAGGTGGTCTTGCTCTGTTGCCCAGGCTGGAGTCCGTGGCGCAGTCTTGGCTCACTGTAACCTCTGCCTCCTGGATTCAAGCAATTCTCCTGCCTCAGCCTCCCAAGTAGCTAGGACTACAGGGGCGTGCCAACACGCCTGGCTAATTTTTGTATTTTTAGTAGAGGGGGGTTTCACCACATTGGCCAGGCTGGTCTCGAACTCCTGACCTCATGATCCACCCACCACATCCTCCCAAAGTGCTGGGATTACAGGCAGCAGGCACCGCGCCCGGCCCTATTAGGAATTCTTGCCCCTCGAGTCTGGATCCTTTGACTATTCAGAGGGATGACAGGAAATCACACCTAGGGCCTTCAAGTCCAATGCCTGCCTGGAGGACATGGGCCCGTGTGACCAAGCTGAAAGTGGAACCAGCTGCCTGCTCCGGGAAACGCCATCTTTACCTGAAAGAATGACTGACAGACAAACTGTGATTTTTCAGATTTGAGCTCTTGGCAGCTAGTTATTTTCTCAAAAGTGGACAAAGTGGGCCTGTCACTTCAAGGGGAAAAAACCTGACAATATCTATGGCCAATGATAAAATCTGAGCTTTCCAGTGAAAATTAGACTTTTGGAAAACTGTCTGCCACTGCCACCTTGACGGCATCCTAATACTTAATAGCTTTTCTGATGAGACCAGTAATGATACTAAGGAGTGTGATTTAAAAATATATGTATATCATATAAGCCGGGCGCAGTGGCTCATGCCTGTAATCCCAGCACTTTGGAAGGCTGAAGCAAGAGGATCGCTTGAATTCAGAAGTTTGTGACCAGCCTGGGAAACACAGTGAGACCTTATCTCTACTAAAAATCAAAAAAAGTAGCCAGGTATTGTAGCATACGCCTGTGGTCCCAGCTACTGGGGAGGCTGAGGTGGGAGAATCATTTGAGCCTGGGAGGTTGAGGCTGCAGTGAGCTGTGACTGCGCCGCTGAACTACAGCCTGGGTGACAGAAAGAGACCCTGTCTTAAAAAAAAGAAAAAGCAAAGGGCTCATAGACCAATGGGCTTTACTGAAACAGTACACAGCGTTCATTAATGTGGTTTCAGATTCCACCTTGCAATTAACCTGTGTGGTGTCAAAGAACGTGTACTATTATCTACAAAGGCCCTTGAGATACTCCTCCCTTCTCCAACTACACATCTGTGTCGAGCTGGATTTTCTTCATAGATTTCAACCAAAACAACCTATCAGAAAGGTTATGAGCCGATATGAAAATACAGTTGTCCTCTATAAAGTCAGACATGAAAGAAACTTGCAAAAAGCTGTACAGCAATTCCACTCTTCTCACTAAAATTTTGTTTTGGAAAACAAAGTTATTCTCAAAAATGTGTTCTTTATGTTAACACATAATGGATTTATTACTGTTATTTTTTAAATGAATTAATAATGGTTTTCAAAATGTCTCAGTTTTCATGTCTAATATGCTAGGTACCCATAATATATATAATCCATGCGGGCCAGGAATGATAGTTTACGCCTGTAATCCTAGCACTTTGGGAGGCTGAGGCAGGTAGATCATCTGAGATCAGGAGTTCGAGACCAGCCTGGCCAACATGGTAGAACCCTGTCTCTACTAAAAATATAAAAATTAGCTAGGCGCGGTGGCACATTCCTGTAGTCCCAGCTACTTGGGAGGCTGAGGCAGGAGAATCACTTGAACCTGGCAGGTGGAGGTTGCAGTGGGCTGAGATTGCACAACTGCTCTCCAGCCTGGGTGACAGAGCAAGGCTCTGTGTCAAAAAACTTTTAAAAAAAGGCCAGGCGTGGTAGCTCATGCCTATAATCCTAGCACTTTGGGAGGCCAAGGCAGGATCACTTGAGGTCAGGAGTTCGAAATCAGTTTGGCCATAATGGTGAAAACCCGCCTCTACTAAAAATACAAAAAATTAGCTGGGCATGATGGTGCGCCCCTGTAGTCCCAGCTACTCGGGAGGTTGAGGCTGGAGAATCGCTTGAACCTGGGAGGCGGAGGTTGCAGTGAGCTGAGATCGTGCCACTGCACTCCAGCCTGGGCGACAGAGTGAGACACCACCTAAAAAACAAAAAAAACAAAAAAAAAAAAAAAAAAAAACATCCCCCGCATTCCAAAACTTTCCGGGCTCCAATACTTTTAAGAGCATAAAGGGTCACTGAGAGCCACAAGTGTGAGAACCACTGTCTTGGGGAACTAGGATCAGAAAATCCATGTGGCGGAGTGTCGTGGAGTGGGGCTTCAGCAGCAGTGATTCTCTGGCCCACAGTTGGCCTTGGAGGTCGTGAGGGCCTGCCTCACTGATGCCACCAGGACATCCGAGGGGAATTACACCTCACAACCTAGGTGAGAGATTCAACCTCGGGCAGGATGGTGACCCTGGGATGCAGAGGCAGAGGAGGGGAGACGGTACTACAAGTGGTAACAGAATCCTCCGGGGAGGTGGCCCCTTCTGCCCTGGGCTTGAGCAGGGTCTGGCTCCCATGGTGGCAGCAGCAGTGCAGGGGGTGTGGGGTGCAGGTGAAGTAAGACCGCCCTGGGCCACCCTTGCCCCATCAGGGCGTAAGAGGAGTTGGTGGAGAGGGTGCCTAAGAATTTAGAGTCGAACGGGAGTCTTGCCACCAGTGTGCAATTCACAGGATGCCCTGGGCCCCTTCCCAGGGACGTGTTAATTACCTTCCCCCACTGGTCCCTGGGGGTAACCAGGCTGGAAATGAGCAAAGGAGGGCTCCGGCTCACCTTGCTCTGTGGCGCCTGGGAGAGCCCACGGTCCTCGGCCCCAGGCTTGGCTCTAGAGCAGAGATGTGGAATTTTCCAGGGAAACTTCAAAATCATCACTGAGAGGGGAAGACAGTTGAAAACTGATCTCGAAGAGGGGAAAGGAAAGAAAGCGGACAGGCCAGGCTTCCCAGGGGTGTCCCCAGCACAGGGGACTGGATGTGAAAGTCAAGGCTGTGTGTTTTCATTTTACACCCAGAGTCCCCAGGACAGGACAAAAACTTGACCTGGGGCCCCAGGTCATCCTCCATCCAAGAATGTGCAGCTCTGGAACACACAGGCTCTGGGGCTTCTGCTGAGAGTGCCATGGCTGGCCAGCTAAACATCTGTGTCCAGAGACCCTGACACCCGCCGCTGCCAACAGAAGGGCAGGGAGCAGCACCCTACCAGGCCCACCTGCACACCTGCCTATCCCACACACTTCCCGAGAGCTGGCTTTGTGCCAGCAACCACATTAAATGCTAGAGGTTCATCAGGGACAATGGCAAAAAAGCCTCCACCTTCCCTGGTCCCTGCCTGTAGAGGCCAGCAGAGAAGTCACCAGGCAACTATAACTCAGAGGGATGGGCACCAAGACTGTAAATAAAGCTGTATGAATATAGGAAGACAGCCCCAACTCAGTCTTCCATAATCCTGGAAGGCTTTTGGGGGGAGGTGGCATCTATGATGAGACGTGGAAGACCAGTCAGAGGAGCCAGTACAGTATAGTCAGTACTGGGCAGCATGGACTCTGCGGACAGAACTGATTGGGAATCCTTCCCTGCTACTTCTTAGCTCTGGGACCCCCCAGCCTTGGCCCCCTCTTCTATAAAATCAGAGATGATATTGGCACCTGCCTCACAGGGCTGCTGAGGGAGACTCACGAAATGATGCAGTTACAGGGCATGACACAGCACTTGGCACATACCAAGCACGGAATGAATGCTAACGGTTCATTAATAACTAGCAAAAGTGCTGGTCTCACCCCAACAGGCCCACCTGGCCAGGCCCCCAGGCTGACCCAATCAGGTAGAGCTGCCAGCCCAGGGGGAGCACTGGTACATCCCGGCCCTGCTCTCTCTCTGTACAACACACACGCGGGCGGCAGGGGACAACCCCAGGGCCCGACCGAGCAGATGACAGGCAGAGGTGGCAGCCGCCCCCCTTTCTGAGCCTGTGGCGTACCGAACACGACTCTGCGCTGATCTCAAGGAGTGTGTCTTCTTCCAGCACCGAAACTCCAACTCACCTGCCTGGGAAGAAGCAGGGAAAAAAAAAAAAAAATCCCATGGCCGTGCCCTCCCTTGGAAAAAAAAATTCTAGGAAACAAAATACAACGACATCTTTTTATTTTGTTTTTTTCGGTAATTATACTAAAGATGAAAAACTCATAATAAACATCTCCCAGTCCCCACCTGCTAACAGTAATTATAATAGACTCAACAATAAATGGTAAAGCAGGGCAGAGCTGCATCTCGGGAATTCTCCAGGGCATGTGGATTAGCTCGGAAAGCCTGAATGATTAAAATACACTAATTAAAATTTTGTGTTCCTTGGTAACTCGTCTGCCTGGGCCCCTGGTGTTGGCAAAATGGGAATTAACGTGACAAAAGCAACACAGAGGGTTTTTGTTTTAAATAAAGAAAAAAAGAGAGAGAGAAAGAGAGAGAGGGAGAAGGGAAGCTCTATATAAGCAAGTCAGACACCAGGAGAGAAGAAAGGCAGGGTTCTGTCTTTCTCTCACCGGGCCACTGTGATGTTTGGGGGAGGAAGGTGTATGCCACAGTACATGCCATTAAGCGGAGGGCCCTTTACGCCTGCCCTGGGGTGCTGCGGAGGGTCTGGGGAGTATACATCTAGGGGTCACTGTTTGTTTACAATTACTGGAGAGAAGAGGGTGGGAGGGAGAGAAGTGGGGGGTCGCAGGCGCCCACATAGTCTGGCTTTCCAGAGGCTTCCCTCGAGGGCGGCCACAGACCCTCAACTCCCCGCCCCGTGGCCAAGGGACCCTGGGAGGACGCAAGGGAGCTTCTACCCCATTGCAGTTGCACAAAAGAAATTGAACACTTTTGAGTTGCCCTTAGCAACCTAATTGCATCAGTACATTGCACACAGGAGCCAAAGTAACTGAATTTTGATGAAAAGACGGCGGTAATTTACGGCATCACAAAATTAGTTGCCATGGCGACGGGTTAATTACATCTCAAATTAACAATGCAAGTGTGGTGAAATTAAATATAAATCATATTTTCTGCATAAATTATAGGGGTTGATTAGACCGGGGCTCTGGGAGAGGGAAAGGTTGAGCCGCCACGGGCCCCAAGCTGCATTCTGAGCTGACGAGAGAGGCGCCTGCAAACGCGGGCGAGGCCTGGGAGCTCTGGGAGGGGACGGGGGACCGGCAGAGTCAGGCGCCAGGGCTGCTGGGGCTCACTCCCTCTGCTCCCGCTGCCACTCGCAGGCTCAGTCAGCTCCACGCAGTGCCAGGGCTGTCCCCAAAGTTTGCTTCTGTTTGGATCAAACTTTGTCTGGAGGAGGGGGTGGGCTGCAGGAAGGAGGAACGGCTAGTGCCTCTTAGCCAAGTGCCAGGGACAGAAGTTTTGCCTTTACCTATCCCAAATGACTCTCCGGTTTCTGTGCCCTGAGTCCTTGGAGAACCCATCACAGATGGCCAGCTGAACCCTCAGTCCCTTCCGTTAAATGGGGTCAAACGGTTTCTAAGTTGTGGGCATCTGCCTACCAAGAGACAGGCCCGGTGTCACCTGACAGGCCATCAGTGCCCAGCTCTGGGCTGCACCAAGGGGACACGGTGAGTTGTCCAAAGGCAGTGGCTTAGGATCAGGGGCAGCCCCAGGCACAGCTGGTTGAAAAATGTGCTTTTCCAGCTGGCTCTGGTCAAGCGGCTGCTCTGCCGACACCACTCCCTCCTACCTAGGGCAGGGCAGCTTGACCTCCTTAAAACCGGGGAAGAATGCAGAGAGTTTAAGGCAGAGGAAACTGCAAAGATCACTCTGTCCTGCAGCAGACCCCCCAAGTCATGGATGTTGCCTCAGTGGCCTCGCCTGACCCCGCCCACCTGTTGCTGATGGGCGGTACTGGCAGCATTTCTCGGCCCTGCCACCCAGCACCACGGTGCCAAGTTCAGCTCAGTCTCTGGGAACCCCCAAGCCAGGCAGCGTCATCAGAATGCCCAACTGATGGATGCGTCAGAATCACATCTGCCTCCCTCACACTCCTGGTCCCCGTTGCTCAGGTCCTAGGGGATACATGCAGAACTCTGGGCTCACAGTGAACATCTGCCACCTGGACAGAAGGATCAGCAGGCAGCGAGACAGGAGCTCCCGGCCTTAGTGAGCAGTACAGCACTGAGAAGACCGATTCCAGGGAGTCCTCAGGCCCCTTCCTTGGACGTTCGGATCTGGTGAGTCTGGATGGGGCCAAGCTTGCTGTTTTTAACCTGCTCCGCTGGGGATTCCGATCTGGGCAGTCCCAGACCCACGCTTTAGAAACCCTGGCAACACTGCTACTAATCCCATTTTGCACATGAGTACATTAAGTCCAGCAAAGCGTGGTCACTCTCCAAAACAAACAGGGCAGAGCAGAGATTCAAACACAACTCTGAGTTCTCATTCATCACCTACGAGGCCCCTCTCTCAAGGACGTATCAGGCACCATGCCAGGCCACGTGCGGAATCAGGGATGAGTGAACCACCAGCTTGTCCTTGAGGAGTACACAGTCTGGTCGTGGACACAGGGCCAGGCAGACAGCCACGGCCCCACGTGTCCAATCCATCACTGAGGGACAGGGACGTGGGAGCAATGAAGGGACAAGGGGAAGGCAGGGACTGGCACGCCTGGCCGGGAGGCGCCTGGGCCTGCAGGTGCTCCTGGGGCCGTGGGCTGGGCCGAGTGCCCATTGGGGCTGTGCCACACTTCACCTGGCCCAGGTGGGAGGAATTTCCTGAAAGGCTTCTGCAGAGAGGGGGAGAAGGAAGGAAGAGAAGGCCTTGGCAGTCCCCTGACCACGGATGTGCATGTGCAGCTCATGAATATTTCAGTGGCCATTTATTTATCCCTGCTCCATCCAGCTGCTGGGGCCACAGACCAAGGTGGATAAATATAGCCACTGGACGATCAATGAGGCATCCGCTCCCCGCCCAGCCACATCCATTAGGGTGCTCGTTCCCACAACCTGCTGGCTGGGCACCTTGTCCTGCTCAATTGGTTTCCGATTTTCATTAGCGGTGGAGGCGCAGCCCCGCTCCAACCCTGGGCGTCCCCCTCATCCTCGTGGGCCCTCCCCCCTCAGGCTGGGCATGGAGCCCAAGGCTGCTGTCAGCCTGGAGGGGCCCTTCAGAAGGCCCAGCCCACCAAGGCGGTGAAGTGAGAGAGGGCACAGAACTCAAGGGCCAGACCTGACGTCCTGGGTGTCCCTCTGGAGCGCAGAAAAGCAGGCGGGGCTTCCCTAGGACTCTAACCACCCACACAGGGCCTGCCTCCAGCATGCAACCTAGACACAGAAAGCTGGGTTCTTGTTTGTGTACCCTGATATGTATGGGGGACCTCCCAGACCTGGAAGAAGGCTCCCCAGGGGGTGATGTGACTGTAAGGATTGGCGTCTGTGAGCTGCCACAGGGACCCTCAGCTGCATCAGCCTCTCCTACTGCCTGCAGCTGCAAGACTGGCACAGACCACCGGGCCTCCCGCTCACCAATGCCAGGCCCTGACCACAGCCTGTCCCCTCAAGGAGCGACAGTGGGCCGAGGTGCTCGGAGGGCCTCAGATCAGCCCAGTGGCCCCAGCCCACTCCAGGCCTGCTCTTCCCACCAGGCTGAGGACATCTCAGGAAGGCTGGGGCACGGCCCTGTGGGGCACTGTGTGCAGTCAGGCAGTGGCGCTGGGGACACAGGCTCCCCTTGCACTCATTCCACAAACAGTCACTCAACACCCACAAGGCCTCATGCTGTCCAAGCTCCAGGGGTTCAGCCAGGACGGGGTGGTCGCAAGTCCCTTCTTTGTGGAGTTTACCTTTGGCAAGGGTGGGGGTGGGGACAAATATTCCAGCCACTAATAAATGACAACTAATGAGTTCTATGAAGACAATAAAACAAGGAGAGTGTTTTATTGTCAGCTACTTCCAAGGAGGTGGCCTTTGAACTGGAGACCCAAGGGAACAGGGCTACCTGGGCCTTCCAGGTGAGGAAGTGGGAAGTCCTGGGATGCTGAGGCCACAGGGAACGTGAAAGAATGCAGAGCGCCCCACCCACCCCTCCTCTTGGTGCCAGGTGGCCAAAGGCCCAGGCCAGTGGCTGGCAGGACGGGTGCCCACAGCAGGTTTGAAAGAAGTAACATGGCCAGGGGTGGGTGGGAGGGGAAGGGCCATCGAGGGGGCAGGATAACAGCTGGCAGAGAGGCCACCTGCCTGCCGACTCTGGACACAGTCCCCTACTCCAGAGCCTCCACCGGGGCAGGCCGGCTAGAGTCCTGCCCACACAAGGAGGCTGCAGGGCCAGGAGGCGACCTGGGCCAGGGCTCTCTCCAGCCCCTTGACCCCATCCAAACCAGCTCCAGAGAGGCAGGGCCTTGACCCAGCTGGCCCTTCACGGGAGGACACAAAGGTGGGGCTGGAGGTGAGAGGAAAAGATCAAGCACAAACCCCACAGGGAGAGGGGGAGGAGAGGGAGGCAGGCCTGTGCCTTTAAAAGAATTTTCATTTAAAGGCTCTTCTCTCTTCCACCATTTCAGTGATCTATATGCAAATATGCTAATGCATGCAAATTAAGACACCACTTTTAGTCCCAATTTAATAGAAAGCATTAAAATACCATTTTTTTTTCCAAAAAACTCCATATGCATGAAGGAAGGATTTTTTTCTTTCTTTCTTTTTTTTTTTTTTTTTTTACTTTTCGCTAAAGTCACATTCCGGCAGCAATTTTATGCTGTCAAATGTTCTCAGCCAGGGGAGATTTGACTGGCTTCTCTGAGAACCAGTCATCGGGAGCTTGGGCTCTGCTTCTTGTTGAGTTCTTTTTTTTAATTTTGCTGGGGGTCCGGGGGAAGAGGGGAAAAAAAACAACAGCAATCACGGAAAACAAGTCACTCAGGCGTCTTTTGAGGGTGGTTGTTCTTTTCAGGCCGGTGGCCAGTCCCCGGGCATCCAGCGTGCCATGAAGCCTGCAGCTGTGGGACAGGTGGACGTGTGTGCCTGGGGGTCACCTCTGCTCTCTGTGTAGGGGTGCAGGTAAAGCTCACATGTGCCACTCTGTGTGTGTCACTTTGAGGGAAACCCTCCGAGGGGTCCAAGCCCGAGCGACCCTGGTGACGAGGAGGAGGACCACATGCGCATGGAAGGGCGTAGGGTACCGCATGTGCGTGGCCCACACAGGGACTGTTCTCACACCGCTCAATGCTCTGTAATTAAGCTCGGCTTCTCCCGCTCAGGCTTCCAGATCTTTCTCTGAGCCCTCCGCCCCCTGGGCCCACTCTCCTTTCTCCCAGCCCTGCTGGCTACTTCCACTCCCCACAGAGCCTTTAGGGACCTTCTTGTCGTTTATCTAAAAGGCTTTTGTCAAAACAATGGGGCCACCAGCCCCTCAAGAGCCCAAGCTATAGTTTGGCCCAAATGTCCCGGCCAGGGTGGCTCTGTGCCAAAGGCCCTGCCTCTCCTCCCTCCTGTCTCTCTGGGCTCTCTCTTAGGGTTCCAGTTCCCGATTGCACCTTGATCCTCCAGCACATCCACTTTGCCGGCTCCCCTACCGTTCCTGGTTTCCTTCCCAGCGAAATGAGTGGAGGCTGAGACTTGGGAAGCTGCAAGGTGCTGGGACCCCAGACGAGCCCCTCCTGAAAGGGCGAAACTCAGCCATGCAGGGAGAAAGGGTCCACAGCAAACCCACCACACAGGTGGAGCCCACGGACAAGGTCTCATTGCAGTGGTCGGGTGTCACAGCGTGTCCTCATTTGCAGCTAGGGTGAATGCCAACTGCCATCATTTTATAGGGAAACTGCCCCCCCCACCACGGCCAGCACCAGCCTACTCCTCTCTGCAACCCCATAGGATACGAGTTACTGATTCTATGTCACAATTGGAAGAGCAAGGCTCAGAGAGGGGAGGCCGCTTGCCCAATGTCTCACAGTGGCTCAATGTCAAGGCAAGGCCTGTGTATCTTCCCATTCCCAGAACCTGCTGGAAGTCAAGGGCAGCACTTCAGGCCCCAGCTCTGCCCCATTCCAGTGAGGAACCTGAAGCCGGCGCAGCCCCTCCCACTAATCCATGCGCCCCAGTCAGGGCTTCAGCTCCACATCTGTATAATGGGAGAGTGAGGTCCTGGGTATCTATGGCTCCTTCTGGCTCCACCTGTTTATGGCTGTGTAACAGACGGGAGAGAAATGAGGGTGGGACTGAAGGTCTCCCCAAGCCAGGGATTTGAGGTAGAGTGTCTCCCCAAAATCGCTGGCCCTGAAGGTGACAGGCTGAGAGGCCAAGCAGAGCTCGGGAGAGGTGGGAGAGAAGCATCTAGAAGCAGGAGGTGGAGGAAGAGAAACTGCAAATTGCGGGTAGGAAGTGCTGGGTAAAATCAGAAAAATTTCAGGGCACGATGGCTCATGCCTGTAATCCCAGCACTTTGGGAGGCCAAGGTGGGTGGATCACTTGAGGCCAGGAGTTCAAGACCAGCCTGGGCAACATAGTGAGACCCTGTGTCTCTACAAAAAAAATTTTTTTTTAATTAGCTGGATGGGGTGGTGCACACCTGTAGTTCTGGCTCCTTCGGAGGCTGAAGGGGGAGGATCACTTGAGCCCGGGAGGTGGAGGCTGCAGTGAGCTATGATGGCTCCACTACACTCCAGCCTGGGCAACAAAGTAAGACCCTATCTGGAAAAAAAAAAAAAAAGTCTGAAAAACGCCTAGGTTGGGCATTTTTTTTTTTTTTTTTTTTGACAGAGTCTTACTCTCTTGCTCAGGCTGGAGTGCAATGGTGCGATCTCTGCTCATTGTAACCTCTGCCTCCCAGGTTCTCCTGCCTCAGCCTCTCAAGTAGCTGAGATTACAGGTGTGTACCACCATGCCCTGCTAATTTTCATATTTTTAGTAGAGATGAGGTTTCACCATGTTGATCAGGCTGGTCTCAAACTCCTGACCTCATGATCCGCCTGCCTTGGCCTCCCAAAGGGCTGGGGTTACAGGCATGAGCCACCGCTCCTGGCCTTAGATTGGGCTTTAAAGAACATGAGGGCAGAGGCCCCATTCTAGGGACTTGTTCAAAGAAGAAAACAGCAAAGCAAAGGTGGAAAAAGAGCCACCAGCAGTTGTCCTGGGGTGGGGGCGGCAGGGCCCAGGGAGCAGACACAGGCGCACAGGACCTCCAGCACTGGCCCAGGCGGAGAGTCTGGGGTGGGCGCTCCACGCACACAGCTCTCCAGTGAAGATCAGCATGAGCTGGGTTGGCGTGACGAGGCCGGTCTAGCAGAGCTCACAGTGGAAAAAAGAGATTTAGATATTTACGGGAAATACATTTGCTAGTGCCAAACCCCTGGTTCTATTGTCAGGAAAAAAACAAACCCAACCACCGAAACTCGCCCTCAACTGCGAATCCCCATCAGAGGCAAACGATTTCCCCATCAAACCAGTTTTATTGGATATAAATATCTAATTATTTCTACTAGGCCCTGGAATGCCAGACATTTTGTAGCTTTTATAACATGTGTAGTCTTTACAAACAACTTATATATATACATAAGTCATTTGTATTGTTAATATATAACTATATACATACATATAAATATGTGTATGTATATAGTTATATATTAACAATACAAATGACTTATGTATAT
>NW_022436983.1:4948235-5057406 GCF_009761245.1 Sapajus apella
ATATAACTATATACATATATAGTTATGTATACATATCAGGTTCGTTAATATATAACTATATACATATATACGTAAATTATATATATACGTATGTAATATATATGTATGCAATATAGATGTATTACATACATATATATTACATACATACGTATATATTATATACGTATACATATATACGTATACGTATATATGTAATACATATATATTACATACGTATGTGTATATATATATGTATATAGTTATATATTAACGAACCTGATTTGAATTTCATCTGAATTATTTTTTACTTACTGGGTAGTTTGTGTGTATGTGTTTTCCCCAAAGCCAGGAAAGATCTAGAACGTTTTGGTGCTATTCTAAGACCTAGAGTGCCGGACGCAGAAAGCGCTGAGACAGGGACCCCTGACTGCTTCTCACGTGCCCCCAGCCACAACCCCAGCAAAGCTGCTCGGTGGTTCTGAGACTCACTGGCTCCCGGCAGTTTGCAACCACAGGGCCCTGGGCTGCAAGTCAATACCTCACACATGACACGAACGTGACGTCCCCAACAGACGGAAGTATTGACTTCTCAAACATCAAGCGCACGGTTAGGCTTCACGCCACCCCAGCGTCCGCGTTTCACAAAGCAAGAACCACGGAGGAGGACAAAGAGCCCGGCTGAGGGGCAGGGAGGCGGGAGGGGCGGAGGAGAGGGGAAGTGGTCTTGCAGGGAATAATACAGATCAGGCTGTCATCTGGAGACCCATCTTCATCTAGAATTAATGCACTAAAGTTCTTTTGTTTTTCCTCTAAATGGTTTTAAAGAGACAGTGAATTCTCGGCTCGGACCCAGGGCTTGGCGTGCAGCGGGCCCAGGCTGGGGAAAGTGAACGGGCAGTGATTCCAGCCAGGCCTCAGTCCATTCTCTCCCCGGTCCCCAGCCCAGCCCCACCTCCTGCCCATGTGCTTTCTCCCAACTTGTTGCAGAAAACAAAGTTAAAAATCTCTGTGTTTCATGACTCCCAGTAAAAAAGGCTGATTCTAGAAGTGAAGAACTTGAAATCCTCCAGCCAGGGGCAAGGACCTGTCTGAGCGCATTGAGAGGAAGGAGACGACGGGGAACAGGTTGGTGAGGAGTTAGAAGCCTCTGGCCAGCACAGTGGCTCACGCCTGTAATCCTAGCACTTTGGGAAGTCGAAGCAGGTGGATCACTTGAGGTCAGGAGTTCCAGACCAGCCTGGGCAAGATGGTGAAACCCTGTCTTACTAAAATAGAAAAATTAGCCTGGCATGGCGGCACATGCCTGTAATCCCAGCTACTCAGGAGGCTGGTACAGGAGAATCGCTTGAACCCGGAAGGTGGAGGTTGCAGTGAGCCAAGATCATGCCATTCCACTCCAGCCTGGGCAACAGAGCGAGACTCTGGCTCACAAAAAAAAAAAAAAGAAAGAAAAAAGAAAAAAGAAGAAGCCTCTGAGCAAGAAGCTTGGGCCAGTTCGTGGGGGTGGAGCAGCCCCCTGGAAGTAATAGTGAAAGAGAGCTCAGGGAGTATTGCCGAAGCCAGTTTTCCCCAAACAGGAGTCCCCATGGTTCCCGAAGCTCAGGCTGGGCACTAGGACCCTCAGGACAGAGAGGTAGAGGCTGGGGGACAGGAGGAGCCTGGGGCATAAACCGGAGAATCCTGGGAGAAATCGGCATCCAGTTAGCTATCCCTTGAGGCCCAAGAGGCCAAGGGAACCATTCAAGGGTGAGTGATGTTTGGGGAGACTCTAGCCCCGAGGCTGGCTGTCCCCCAGGGTCAGGGAGAAAGAGGCTACATCCCCAGGTGCCCCAATTCGGACCCATCAGTTGGTTCATGCAGAGAAAGGGCTCAGGATGAAGGCGAGCCCTGGAGAGCCCTGGCCTCCACCAAGAACCTTCTGAGTGTGCCCCGCATCCTCCGAGTAGAGACCTGTACTCAGGGGGATGGGCTGGGGGCCGGGGGAGCTGAGAACAAACAGCAGCAACAGGAACAGAGTTGAGCCATTTCAATTATTCATATGCCAGATGGATTCTTTTCCTGCCTTTTTTTTTTTTTTCTATAAAAAAAAGGAGGGAGGGAGTAGGTCTTACGACAGTCTCCAAAATGAGGGGGGGGGGCAGGGGGAGGAGAAGCGAAAAGGGGAGAAAAAATAGAAACCAAGCGCCCTGTTTGTGCCCCACTCCAGCCTTGGAGACCCCCGATCCCCTGACAGGAGGGCAGGCGGGATGGGAGATGTCTTTTAGGTACCCGAGGAGCAGAGAGCAAGAAGCAAGGGTAATTGTTGAGGAAAGGGAGGGAGGGGGAGAGACAGAGGAGCGGGGAGCATGGGGCGGGGGGAGGCAGGCAGAAGAGGGTTCTGACCTTCTGTGAAGGATATAAAAAATCCAGCCGCCTCAGGGGACACCCAACTATCTAGCATATTGCTGTTAAAATGTCTGCAAAATTTAATACACTTGGCATACCATCTAATCAGTCCTTGGAAACTCGGGCACTCTCTCCCTCTTAGACTCAAACTGCTCCAGACCTTATGCCTAGGGTCCCCCCTCGCCCCCCCGATTTCAGATAAAGTTGCTCCCCACTCCACCCATAAAAACAGCTGCTGTGGCTTTTAGGACACCTTTTATCCTGAAGCTTGCCCAAGGACCAGGATTTAGACAGTTTCTAGGAAGCAGGTGGTGTGGTAAAGAGAGCCAAGGGTGAGGTCCATCCTGGGGCTGCAACTTGGGTACCCAGACTTCTTGGGGGCGGGGGGAGGCATGAGCAGAAGAGAGAAAGGGCGCCACGAGCAGGCGTGTCCTGACAGGGGAACATGGTCCCAGATGGGCGGGCAGGGGCTGTCTGTCTGGGGAGCCAGCAAGAGCCGTTCATCCTCACAGCTCTTATTCAAAGACCTGCCTGGCACGCAGGACAGCTGTGTCCTCACTGGAGTGCACACGCACCCCAGGACACGGTATAGCACATGCAGTCCCCGGGGGACGGTACAGCCCACATGCACCCTGGTACACGATACAGCACACATGCATCCGGGGACACGGTACAGCACACATACCCCAGGACACAGTACATGTAGAAACGCACCCCAATACATGGTACAGCACACATGCATCTGGGGACATGGTACAGCACACATGCACCTGGGGACATGGCACAGCACATATGCACCCCAGGACACAGTACAGAGCACACGCACCAGGACACTGTACAGCACACACCCACCCCAGTACACGGTACAGTGCACACGCACCCTGGGACACAGTACAGCGCACACACACCCCGGTACACGGTACAGCACACACCCACCCCAGTACACGGTACAGCACACACCCACCCCAGTACACAATACAGCGCACACGCACCCTGGGACACGATACAGCGCACACACACCCTGGTACACGGTACAGCGTACACCCACCCTGGTACACGATACAGAGCACATGCACCTGGGGACACGGTACAGCGCATATGCACCCCGGGACACAGTACAGAGCACAGGCACCAGGACACTGTCCAGCACACACCCACCCCAATACATGATACAGCGCACACCCACCCCAGTACACAATACAGCACACATGCACCCCGGGACATGGTACAGAGCACACGCACTGGGACACTGTACAGCACACACCTACCGGGACACTGTACGGCACACACCCACCCCAGTATATGATACAGCGCACACCCACCCCAGTACACGATATAGCACACACGCACCTGGGGACACGGTACAGCGCATATGCACCCCGGTACATGGTACAGCGCACACGCACCCCGGGACATGGTACATGCAGACATGCACCCCAATACACGGTACAGCACACATGCGCCCCAGTACACGGTACAGCGCACACGCACCCCGGGACAAGGTACATCATACACGCACCCCGGGACAAGGTACAGCACACACACTCTGGGACACGGCACAGCACCCAAGCACCCAGGGACACGGAACAGCACACACGCACCCCGGGACACGGTACAGCACACACGCACCCCGGGACATGGTACAGCACACACGCACCCCGGGACACGGTACACCACACACGCATCCCGGGACACGGTACACCACACACGCACCCCAGGACACGGTGCAGCACACATGCACCCCAGGACATGCAGACTCATGCCTGGCCATGTGCTCCGTTGATCCACCCATTACCCCCTCAGACTCCACAGCCACTCCAAGTCCCCAACAACTGGTGAGAGAGTTTCCAGATGAGCCTACGGAATAGGCCACCTGACCTTCTAGCCCAAGCAGAGCAATCAAATCCCAGTGTGATCTGGATATTTTTGGCAGGTCACCGTTTGCTTTGCTTGACCACGAGCTCCCACAGGGCTTCTAAATGGGACTGCAAGGACCCGACGGATCCCCAAAAGCTTCACCTTCGGCCCCAAGGAAACAAAGGTCTTACCAAATTTTCTTTGTCTTTTTTTTATTTCCTCACTTCTGACTCATGTGAAGTCTCAGGTGGCCTTAATTAGGTCTGAAGGCCCCTAAGAGACTCAGGGAACCCCAGACAGCCTGCATCGTGCTTATAAGACAGAGGTCAGATGGGACAGGCCAAGAATTGGGAGAATCCAGCATGCTCTCCATCTGCAGGAGTGAGCCATGGCGCCAGGGACACAGAACACAGGCGGCCTTTCACCCTTCGCCACATGGATTGAAACAGAGGCAAACAGGAGACGGGGACTCCAGGGGGTGTGGGCAGGGCCGGATTCCTGGGTGTACAACCCACGCAGCCACACAGGGCCTCACGCTCAAAGGGCACCTGCTGGGTTGAACGTCCTGCTGTCACTGTCATGAAATTCTGAGTCGTTTTAGGACAGGAGGCCCCACAAGTGATGTCGCCAATCCTGGGTGTGGATTTTGGAAGATCAGAGGACCTGGGTTTGACTCCCAGTGCTCTGTCCCCTCTAAGCCAGGAGAGATCAGAAAAGCTACTAATGATCTCTGGCCATAGGGGCGAACTTTAGGGCCACAGGGTCTAGAAAATCTGGCCTTATGGCCCTAGAAAGTGGGGTGATCACACCTGCTCACACAGAAGCTGGGAGAATCAAGAGACAAAAACGGGAAGAGCCTTGGGCACAGGGTCATGAGCTCCTATTCAAACACAAGGTGTGGATCAAGAGGGGAAGAGGAGGCCTGGTGGCAGTGATGCTGGCTTCCTTCTGCCCCGGGGATCACCTTGTTCTGCTGGGTGAGAGGTCTGCCATCAAGCAGTGTGGAGGGAAGCCTCTGGCGTGCCCGGCCCACTGGCCCCATTCACAGGTGAAGAAACTGGGACAGAGTCAACAGATGGCCTGCCTGTTGTCATCACAGAGTGGCCTCAAGGCAGGAAGAGGCTGAGGACATACTGTTCCTGCCGTCCAGGTCCCTGCCTTGGCCACAGGACACTCGAGATGGGGAGAGTGACAAGGAGGCAGGATTTGGAAGAGCGGGGAGGGAAGGGCCTCATTACCCTCCATCACTCACACGTGCGCGCACACACACGCATGCACGGCAAAATTAAAGCTGAGAACTTGGCCAAAAAGAAAAATCCTACCCCTGTTCCATCGAAACTTATTTTAGGGCAGGAGGTAATTGCCAAAGATCCAAATAAAAAGCCAACCACAGGCTGTAAACGGCTCCAAGTCTTTAATTAGACCCCAGGAAAAAATAGTGGCGAAAAGAAAATGAAAGTAGGAGAAGCTCCCAGAGGAAGGAGTCTGCGCGGGATCCCTTCTGCCTCCCCAGCCCCGTGGCTTCAGATGAGGGCCCCCTTGCCTGGAGCTGGCATCAGGGGTGTCTGCTAAAAAGGCTGGCAATGCCTATTGCTGGGGGCAGGCGCAGAGCCAAGACAGCACCTGGCACCCCAACCGAGGGCTGGCCTGGGCCTGGGACCTTCTTCTAGAGCTGTCCTAGACCCCAGCTCATGGCAGGCCTCATGTTGGGGCCACCATAGGGCAGAGGGGAGGCTGAGCTCTTTCTACCACCCCTGCAGGTGAGAGCCGGGAAAAGAAAAAGCTCAGATCTGGAGTGGCCTTTGACCCACTGGAAAGTCTGCCCATCAAGCCAAAAGGCCTGGCTCCTGGGCCGTGGGGCAACAGATGCACAGGTCACCTTCTCCCCTCCCAGGAGCTGTTTTCCTGGCTCTCGCCCCCTGCCCCTTCTCTAGGGCCCACGTGGGGCTGGGTAGCTCTGAGATCACGTGGGCAAGACAGATGACCCCAAGGCTTCTCCCCTCATAGCCTCTGTTAACCAGGAGTGGACGCCCAGAAGGTCACAGAGTGACAAATGGCACACGATGGCAGTGCCATTCCCCTAAAGCAAGGTAAGCTCTGGCCACCCCACCACCTGCCCCCATGCCCCCTGAGCCTCTGGCCCTTGGAGCCATAGGAGACACGAGGCTAAGGGTGAGGCTGGGAGGACAAGGGGAAGCCATCCTCAGGAAGGTGGGGTCTGCAGAGAGAGGCAGGGGTCTGCACACGCTCATCTTTCATAGATACCACCCAGCAGAACCACCAAATCCCATGGGCAGGGGATCTTCCTAAGTGCTAAGCCCAGCATGGCCAAACGGTGGCGGAAGCAATGGCGGTCACCGAAGGTCTAACATGGCCAGGTCCCAGCGGCAGATGAAAGGCATTCCACCCAGATACCAGGGAAGAAGCCTGGGGTGGAACGCCTCTCAGCAGGTCTCCAGGGAGTGAGCCAGCAGAGCAGAAGCTGCAGGCCCTGTCCTGGGCTTCGAAGAGTGGGAGAAGGTGCGGTGGGCTCAGGGGCCCTCATCAAAGCCCAGCCCATGTGTAAGGGACGGGAGAGAACCCGCCTTGGCACAGGCGGCATCAAAGGTGGCAGGGGCGACCACGCTGAAGACCCCCACCACGCTCTCTTGTGGGTCACTGCAGCTGCCTGGAACCAGGGGAGTCACACCACACCTGCTCCCCCTCAAGAACGAGCGCTCGCCAGGAGAGGGTACACTGTGCTTGCCTTTCCAAGGCTCCCTGCATCCAGCTCCCCTTCTAAGCCCAGCAGAGGAGAAGGTGATTGCAAAGCCCGGCGTGTCCTGACGACTGCAGCAGCTACTCCTGGGCGGGGCCGGCAGGCCGAACCCTGTGTGGATACCGTGCTCTCCACCCATTCCCCTTCCTGTTTCTCAGACAGACGTTAGCAACAACAAATTAGAAGTGGGCCTAACAGTGGTAGAGGCAGCGGTGGCCCCTTACTCCGTACCTACCAGGTCCCAGGTCCGGTCACAGTCATTTTAGAGAACGCATCCCTACAAGGACGGTGCTATTGTGCCCATTCCACAGAAGAGGACACTGAGGCTAAGCTTGTAAGTGACAACCGCATCTATAAAACAGTGGGCCTGGCCAGGCGCAATGGTGCATGCCTATAATCCCAGCACTTTGGGAGGCCAGGGCGAGTGGATCACTTGAGGTCAGGAGTTCGAGACCAGCCTGACCAACACGATGAAACCCCATCTCTACTAAAAATACAAAAATTAGCCAGGCGTGGTGGCAGGTGCCTGTAATCCCAGCTACTTGGGAGGCTGAGGCAGGAGAATCGCTTGAACTTGGAAGGCGGTGGTTGCAGTGAGCCAAGATCTAACCACTGCAGTCTAGCCTGGGGGACAAGAGTGAGACTGTGTCCAAAAGGAACCAAAACGGTGGGCTGAATGGCAACTCAGGTCGGCCTGGTTCCAGAGCCTGTCTCTCCATCTCCCCGTTTTCACCCAATCAGTTTCTCCACCTACCACTAGTTCCAGGCAGGGGCAGGCCTGGCTGGCCCTTCCCCACTACTTGCTCCTGGTCTGGGGTCTCTGACCACTGGTTTTATGCCTGTACAATCACCTAAACTGTAACGTAGGTGACAATCATCAACTCCACAGTGTCTCCAGTTCCCAGCCACCCTCCATACCCTGCCAAGGCCCGCACAACCAGAGCAAGCAGGGAGGTCTTCTAGGAGGAAGTAGCAGGTGCGAATCAGACCTCCTGAGGCAGCCATAACATCGCCGTGTCAGTCCGGTGAGGTCTCCCTGACAGGTTCCCCTGCTCGCGTCTCCCTTCGGGGAGTGGTTGGTCAGGTTGCAGGTGTTAGGATGAGACTCCTCTTTGATGAGGAGCCCTACGGCTACTGTGTCCCAACTTCCTTCCCAGCTTGGGAATGGGCTGGGAGAAGCAGTCCCCGGCCCTGCGCAGACAGCGGGAGCCCTGCTAATTAATGAGCTCTCCGTCTTCCCTGAGCGCTCACAGACACAGCCAGATGGTCTCCACGACATGCCCTCCACCCTGTCCCCTCCTCGAAACCACGTGGCGGCTTCACTTTCCACTCTCCCTCCATCTTTCCCTTTTATGCTGCCAATTCCGAGAGCCCCGATTCCCCTTTCAGCCAGGCGTGGCCCAGACAGCCCTGAACGGACCAGGCGCATGAGGAGGGTCTTATAGCAGGAAGTTCTAAGTGGAGCCTCTCCGTCTAGACAAGGTTCCAGTTTCTTCTCTTACTTTCAGCCAGTTTGGCTGGGGAGCTGGGGTTGGGAGAGGACCCAGGGCTGAGTGTGCCCCTATTTCTTAAAAGTGTTAAAAGATGACCCTACATCTAACACATATTAATACTTTTTTTTTTTTTTTTGAGACAGAGTTTCATTCTTGTTGCCCAGGCTGGAGTGCAGTGGTGCAATCTTGGCTCACTGCAACCTCTGCCTTCCGGGTTCAAGCAATTCTCTTGCCTCAGCCTCCCAGGTAGCTGGGATTACAGGTGCACACCACCACGCCCAGCTAATTTTTGTATTTTTAGTAGAGGCGGGGTTTCACCGTGTTGGCTGGGATGGTCTCCATCTCTTGACCTGGTGATCCACCCGCCTGGGCCTCCCAAAGTGCTGGGATCACAGGTGTGCGCCACCGCGCCCGGCCTATTACTACTAACTTATAACCTCCAACAACCAAGGCCTGGCTGTTCCCCCCTCCCCAGGAGGGCACCGAGTAGCAGGTGCCCCATCGGAAGCAGAAGGCTCACTTGGGTCTCTTGAGCAGCACAGACACCCCTGCTGGCTCTCCGTTGGCACCTCTGGGTCCTAGGTGGAGTGGTGGCCTGCAAGGCACATAACGGTGCCCTCTGGACAGCCGGCCTGTGTGCGGGCAGCTTGCCTAGGCAGGGGCATTGCATGGCGAAGTGGCAGGGACCCGGGGGCAGGGAGAGCCAGGCTGGAGCCACAGCTCTGAGAAACCCTGGCACACGTGAGGCCCAGGAGTCGGGATGGGCTCTTCTGCAACGGTTCTCTTTAGGGGCCGACTGCACAGGGACAGCGGCCTGGGGGCTGTGTGACATGAGCCCCGGCTACTTACGCTGCTTTGCTTCCATTTTCCTTTTGCTTCTTCTAATTTTTTTTTTTTTCTTTTTTTGAGATGAGTCCTGTTCTGTCACCCAGGCTGGAGTGCAGTGGAGCCATCTTGGCTCACTGCAACCTTCGCCTCCCAAGTTCGAGCAATTCTCTGCTTCCCAAGTAGCTGGGATTACAGGTGGGCACCACCAAGCCTGGTTAATTTTTGTATTTTTAGTAGAGATGGGGTTTCACCATGTTGGCCAGGCTGGTCTTGAACTCCTGGCCTCGTGATCCACCCACCTTGGCCTCCCAGAGTGCTGGGGTTACAGGCCTGAGCCACCGCGCCTGGTCTTTTTTTTCTAATTTTTAAGAGGCAGGGTCTAGGTCTGTTGCCGAGGCTGGTGTGCAGTGGTGCGATCACGCCTCACTACAGCCTCGACCTCCTGGGCTCAAGCGATCCTCCACCTCAGCCTCCCCTCCCAAATAGCTAGGACCATAGTTGTGTGCGCCACCTCACCTGGCTAATTTTTATTTTTAAAATTTTTTTTGAAGAGATGGGAGTCTCAAACCCCTAGCCTCAAGCAATCCTCGCCTCAGCCTTCCAAAATGCTGGGATTACAGGCGTGAGCCACCCCGCCCGGCCCTGCTTCAATTCTCTGGACATCAGTTTGCCCACTTATAAAAAGAGGCTGAGGCTGGGTGCAGTGGCTCACCCCTGTAAGCCCAGCACTTTGGGAGGCCAAGGGTGGCAGATCACAGGAGGTCAGGAGCTCGAGACCAGCCTGGCTAACATGGTGAAACACCATCTCTACTAAAAATACAAAAATTAGGCAGGTGTGGTGGCACATGCCTGTAATCCCAGCTACTCGAGAGGCTGAGGCAGGAGAATCACTTGAACCTGGGAGGCAGAGGTTGCAGTGAGCCGAGATCATGCCACTGCACTCCAGCCTAGGTGACAGAATCAGACTCTTGTCTCAAAAAAATAAAAAATAAAATAATAAAATAAAAAATAAAAGGAGGCTGAGCTGGACGCTCCTGGGGTCACTGGAGTGTTTGAGAGCTCTTGTGAGTAGAGTGATCACTGAGACATCGGCTCACGGTGAGTACCCTGGTAAGTACCCTGCGCATGCTGGCTGCAACTGTAACTGTTGTTGCTATTATTGTTATTATTATTTTGAGATGGAGTCTCATTCTGTCGCCAGGCTGGAGTGCAGTGGCGTGATCTCAGCTCACTGTAACCTCCGTCTCCTGGGTTCAAGCGATTCTCCTGCCTCAGCCTTCTGGGTAGCTGGGATTATAGGCGGGTACCACCATGCCCGGCTAATTTTTGTATTTTTAGTAGAGACGGGGTTTCACCGTGTTGGCCAGGATGGTCTCGAACTCCTGACCTCAGGTGATCCACCTGCCTCGGCTTCCCAAAGCGCTGAGATTACAGGCGAGAGCCACCTGACCCTGACTATTATCATTATTATTATTATTGTGAGTCTCTTTGAGTCTGTAAATCTTGTTTCAGACGAAGCTAGAAGGGAATGGGGAAGATCTGAGCTTGTAACCTAGAAAAGCCACATTTCCTAAATTATTAATGCCCAGAATCAAAACCAGTGAGGACAGGGTGACAAGGATCTGATTAGCGGCCCTGAGGGGGTCTGGCCAGGTTTTGTGAGCTCAAGTGACCCAGACCTGCCTGGCATAGAATCCAGGACACACCGACCTCAGAGTAGCTGACAGAGGGCGGAGAAGGGACCCGCACCTCCGGCCCCATCTTTGCGGGGGTGGTCTTTGGGGTGAGGCATGTTTCTCTAGGGTAGCAAGGGTTAACACCGGGGCTGGAGAGGCCAGTCAGCACGGAGCACTCCCTGTTTATTAATAAGCTATTTATCACCAGCTTTGCTTTTAATGCCATTTGGGCTTAATGTTGTTAATGAAATATAAATACCCACGCTAATGATGTTGGTCAGAGGCAACACGGGCAGCAGCCGGCTCGAGAAACGGGGCCAAACCACCGGGCAGACTGGCGAAGAGGCTGAGAGCTCGGGAAGCGGAAGAGGTTCCCACCCGTGCGGCACCCCCGGCCCTCTGCTGCTCCCACCACAAGACGCCCTGGCTGGCTGTGCCGGGAAAGGCTGGTGGCGGGGGGTGGGGGCAGCCCGGGGGGCCAGGGGAGAGGAGGCTTCCCAGGGCACAAGATGCTGTTAACTCCTAGAGAACAGAGCTGGAGCAGAGAGCTCCCACCTTGGGGCACTGCCTGCCTGGCATCAGGCCCCTTGGCTGCAGGAGGCTGGACTTCAACCAGCTGGCAGCCCTAAGCTCCCTGGCCACAGGAACGGAGCCAGGGTGTGAGGGGTCACTAGTGGGAGCAGTAAGGACCCCATCGAGCTTTCCACTCCAGAGTGGCACTCCCCTCCCTGCCTCCCAGCCCCCTGCAGGGCACACCCTCCCCAAGGAGCTAGCACGGGCTGCCCAGTTGGGGTGGGCGTGGAGAGGGCAGCAGACAGGGATTCCTGCTTAGTACCCAAAGGTCCTGGAACACAGAGGCGGCCCTGAGTGTCAGGCTGTTACCCTGATCTTGTGCCTGGCCTGGTCCAGCGCCTCCTACACAGTAGGCCATCCCCGCCCATCTATCCCTGGGCTCAGAACAGATGCCCTAGGCGGATGGCCATCCTCCCAAATAACCCCAGAAACTTCAGGCCGCCCTCTCTGGAGAGGCCCCCAGACTATTCCTAGACTGCAGCCTCGCCAGGTGAGGCGGTCCTGGGGAATTGCCCCCCAGCCTGGTGGCCACAGATGCCCCTGTGGGGACTTAGCCTGGACTCACCCAAGGGCCACTGTGGCCCAAATGCAGGCTGGGAGACTCCAGCAAGTGGCTGACATTTGCCTCCATCATCCTCCCTCTGTACTGTGGCAGTGGAGGTCATCGTGACCCCAGCCCTGCCCTGCTTCCCAAGTACCCAGAAAGCTCCCCAGGGAGTGCTGCCTCTTCCAGAGGGAGGTCTGGGCTGTCCTGGAGAGGGAGCCCCCAGCTGCCAGCCCTCCCTGCTCAGGGCTGCCAGAGAAAATACAGGATGCCCAGTGAAATGTGAACTTCTAGTAAACAATGAATTTGGCTGGGTGCAGTGGCTCACACCTGTAATCCCAGCACTTTGGGAGGCCAAGGTGGGGGGATCACCTGAGGTCGGGAGTTCAAGACCAGCCTGGCCAACATGGTGAAACCCTGTCTCACTAAAAATACAAAAAAATTAGCTGGGTGTGGTGGCGGGCACCTGTAATCCCAGCTACTCAGGAGGCTGAGGCAGGAGAGTCACTTGAATGCAGGAGGCAGAGGTTGCAATGAGCCGAGATCATGCCATTGCACTCCAGCCTGGGCAACAAGAGCAAAACTCCATCTCAAAAACAAAACAAAACAAAAACAATGAATACTATTTTCATATAAGTATGTCCCAAATATTGCATGGAACATACTTACACTACAACTTCCATGCTATTTGTGTGACATTTAAATGTACTAGGTATCCTGTATTTTTATTTGCTAACTCTGGCAACCCTGTCCCGGTGACTCTGCAGGTAGCACCTGGCAGAGGGGGACAGTTCCTGGTGGGTGAGCAGGTCAGAAGGGGCAGAGAGGCGGAGTGGAGGTCCCTGTCCAGCTCAGCACGGCAGATTCTTTTCCGGAGGCCCTTCTCAGAACTGTCTGCCCGGAGCAGCCTCCCCCTCATATGTCACTATGCACTGCCCAATACCACGGCTCACCTGCGGGGGTCCCCTCTCGCTGCACCCTCCAAAGTCACCTCCACGTCCCCAAGGAGCACAGGGCTCATTTGCTGGGGCTTGGTGGAGCTCAGCTCAACGGCTAATCCCCTGGGTGGCCCCTGTCAGATTATTAATTAGCTAAAGCGGATCGGTCCTGGAACAACATGCGCGTGGACTTCAGATAAAGCAGGCCAGGGGCTGGGGGGAGGGTGGTGGGGGGGAGCTGCTTAAAGTGACAAGACCCCGTTTCAACGGCTCCCTGGAAGGGCCAGGGGAAGGAGGCCCAGGTCAGAGCAGGGGGAGCTCCGGACAGACCCTCTGTGTCCCCTCTGCCCGCTCCAGGATGAAACATGGAGAGAAGGTCTTCAAGGAGGGAGATCTGTGCACCCATGCGACCTGTGAGAGGCGGAGTCGGTGACAGGTGCGTCTTGTTTTTTAATAAAGAGCTTGTTCCTAATCAGATCATGGCACTCAGAACTCTTCAAAAAGCTTCTTATTTCACTCTGGGTAAAAGCCAGCGTTCCTGCAATGGCCTATCAGGCCTGCAGGATCTGTGGCCCCCCACCCTGACCCCCTCGACCTCAGATGGCATCTGCCCCTCACTCTGCTCCAGCCACACTGGTCTCCTTGCTTTGCCAACACGCCTCCAGGATCTCACACCTACTGTTCCCCTTGGCGGGAACGTTCTTCCTATAGATATGGATTAGGTTGGGTCACTCCCTTACTTCCTGTCTTCACCCAAATGTCACCATCGCAGTGACCCCTTCCCTGGGAGCCACATCTAAAATGACAAGCCATCCACCCACCCGCCCCGCCCACTCCCTATTCCATTCTCCAAAGCTGCTCTGGTTTTCTCCTTCCCGAGCGCCGACATCCATCACCCCCATTCTTCCTTTTTCTCATTCATCACTGGCCTCCCTCCATCCAAATGTAAACCTCACGAGGGCAGGATGTTGGCCTCTTCTTCGTTTCCAGCACCTGCAGTGACCACCTAAGTGTCGCCCGAAAATGCCCGATGAATGAATGGAAATGGAAAGTGAGTGGCCAGGGGTGACAGCTCAGGACTTGGACCACCACCTCTCCTGGCTCTGAACCCCCAAGGCTGAGCCCTGGCCAACCGGGTGGGCTCCTCAAGCGCCCAGTTCCTCTCCCCTGACCCTATTGGACCCCACACTTCCTCAGGCCTGCCCCCTAAACCCTCGTCCTAAGCATTTTCACTAGGACGCATTCCCAGGGTCTTCTGAGGGATGCCCCCGGGGACTCATCTCTGTGTCACCAGACCCCCGCCCCCAAAGCTGGGACCCACCCTGTCTCTGCCCGGAGAGCAGCTCAGGGTGGGACTCACAGCTGCTGCCAGGGCCCAGCTCAGCTGCTGGCAAACTCCTGGGCTTGGATTGTTTTGACTTGAGTCGGTGAAGCTGAAATATTGAGTCACAACGGCCCTAAACTTCATTACCAGCTCTTAACACAGATTACTAAGGGAAAAAAAGTTGCTTTTAATTGCTTTTCCCGATTAGCATTTCTGGAGAAGAAACTAGTGTTTAATTACACCTTTCCTCCTCTTACCCCGTTGGCCACGGGGGCCCCAACCCAGCTACCAGAGCCAGGCCCAGGCTCAGAAAAGCCCCTGCTCCTGAGGCAAGTCAAGGAGCTGGACCAGAGGGGAAACTCAGGTGGGGAGCAGGGGGGGAGCAACCCCCAGACTTTGGGGCAGAGAGCAAGCAGCAGTGGTGTGGGTGGGAGCGTGGGCAGCATCCGGGGTCCTGGGGAAGGCGGGCGGCAAGGGGACTGCTGGCTACCTCATGCCTTGGAGCAGTGGCTCTGGGGCTCAGGGCCTTAACCTAGACCAGGTCTATTCCTGGGTTGATTCCAGAACAAAAGAGGATGGGAAACCTGGCGGGACAAAGAGAGGAGGGGCTGGAAGGCCGACATGAGAAGATGATGCAGTCAGGACACCGGGACTCCTCCACGTGTGAGACCCGACATCACCTCTCCAATGCCAGCCTTTCTCACTGCAGGTGATCAGGGACAGAGGCAGGGCAGGGGCACTTCTCCCCTCGTCTGCCACATGGCATCAACCCTCCCAAATCCATGGGTCCTCCCATCCTTTGGAGCAACTGTGTCACCCGCTGAGAAGTACCCCGAGTAGCTCCAGACAGGGCAGGTGCTCCCAGCTCCTCCCAATCCCTCTTCCCTTGGACTGGTGCATGGCAGGACATGGGGGTTTCCTGCGTCTGCTCTGAAGGCATAGGGCATGGGGAGAATGGAGGAAGGAGGCCCAGGCTGGGGCATTGACACCATCAGGTGGAATGCTTGCCCAGATCAGAAACCAAGAAGATCAGTAACTTTTCCCAGACCAACTCCCGGCCACATCTCTGCCCAGCCCAAGGCGACCTTAGAGTCCACCCACCTTCTGGAGTGCCACATCATGGCGGGAGGTGGGGAACCCTCCTGCTCCCACCCCTCTGCATCTCCCACCACAGCTGCAGGCCCTGAAACTGCCAGCTTCACATCAGATCAAAGCCGTGGAGGATGGCATGAGAACTGTCCAGTCCAGTTAGGAGTGAAGGTCACGGATCTACTGTAGACCACAGAGGCAGAAAGCAGGAAAAACCTCCCACGCGTGCACAAATGCACACACCTGTCACCCGGGCACGCCCTACCCCAGGGCCGGCCCAGTGTTCCGAGGCTGGCAGACATGCCCAGGAAGACTGGCTGACACGCCCCTCGGAGCCCAGGCAGAGGCACCAGCTGCAGGCATAGGACAGCCCCACCACCCCCCTCAAGCCGCTGCCCACCTGCACTTCTGCTCTCTCCCGTCGCTGCCCCTGGAGGTCAGGCCTCCAGAGCCTCCTACAGGGCCAGGCTGCTGAGCCACACATTGCTTCCCACTGGGGACCTCCCTGACACACCCCCCACCCTCGCCCCTGCAAGACATCACCAGCCCTCCCTTCCTGTCACCCCCCTGGAGGTTAGGTCTCCAGTGTTCCTAGAAGGCTGGGCTGGCCCATATGGCTGGGAATACGTTGCCAGCAAGGGCAAGTGCTCACGGGAGCCTGCCAGCCGGCTGTGACAGCTTCATGCTCGCCAGCCAGGCCTCTGGCTTGCTCCTGGGCTACAAGGCAGTGCCCAGGGCGGCTCGGGGCCTGTCCGGGGGAGCTGGGATCACTGCTATCACAGCATTGATGCTGGGACTACCTGCCCCAACCTGGCCCTCACAGATAGTGTCAGGACCCAGGAGAGAGAGGAGCCTCACGTTAGAGGCCCTGGAAAAAGGGAGACTGGCCAGGGTCCCAGGCCAAGTGGGGCAATTCACACCTTTGCGAGTGGCAACACTGTTAGGATCCCTGCCGAGGGGTGGGGGCTGGAGGCTAGGCTGTTCCCATGGAAATGTGGAGGCCTCAGACGAACCCATTTGCCAGCCCTCCCAGCTCATCAATGAGGCTCTGCGTGACCCGGCACATGGAGAAAGGTGCGCACAGGTCACATTCAGAGCCGCAGCGAGAGGAACTGTCAATGTTTAGACCCAATCTCAGACCCAGCACAGAACCCAGGAAGCAAAGACACAAAGCTGGCTTCAGCACAGAGCTAGGGCCGAAGGGACAGTGTGTGTCCCGGCCTGCTCTCAGGCTCACTCCTGAAAACCGTGCTGGAGAGACGCCGTTCCTGCCATGAGGAGCCCGACCCATCAAACAAGCCTTTCTCTGCAGCCAGCATGGTTCCAAGATGCGCTTCTCCCCTCATGCATAAGACCTTATCCCTCTCACAGCCATGGGTCATTCTTGGTACTGTGGCTTTCAGGGGGCATGAGAGAGAGAAGATGCAGAGGCATGAATTGGGGGGCGCAGAATGCTGGAGTCATCCTGGGGTCCCCTCTTTTCCTTGCCCCGTTCAATCCATCAGTGAGTCCTGCTAACTGTCCCTCTACACACATACAGACTCTGACCCCTTCCCCACCTGCCCACCTCTTCCTCACCTCGCCGCCATCTTCTCACACCATCTGGCCTCCCTGTTTTTTCCCCTGGCAGCCCCAACTACCTTTTTAAAACAAACATCAGCTGGGCACAGTGGCTCATGCCTGTAATCCCAGAACCTTGGGAGGCTGAGGTGGGTGGATCACTCGAGGTCAGGAGCTCAAGACCAGCCTGGCCAACATGGTGAAACCCTGTCTCTACTAAAAATACAAAAATTAGCCGGGCATGGTGGCGCGTGTCTATAATCCCAGCTACTCGGGAGGCTGAGGCAGGAGAATCACTTGAACCCAGGAGGCGGAGGTTGCAGTGAGCTGAGATTGTGCCACTGCACTCCAGCCTGGGTGACAGAGTAAGACTCCATCTCAAAAAAAAAAAAAAAAAAAAACAACTCCTGGGTGGGTGCAGTGGCTCACGCCTATAATCCCAGCACTTTGGGAGGCTGAGGCAGTGGATCACAAGGTCAGGAGTTGGAGACCAGCCTGCCCAAGATGGTGAAACCCCATCTCTACTAAAAATACAAAAACAAAATTTAGCCAGGTGTGGTGGCAGGCGCCTGTAATCCCAGCTACTTGGGAGGCTGAGGCAGGAGAATCGCTTGAATCGAGAGGTGGAGGTTGCAGTGAGCCAAGATTGTGCCACTGCACTCTAGCCTGGGCGACAGAGCAAGACTCTGTCTCAAAAAACAAACAAACAAAAACCCATCACATCACTTTACCTCCCTGCTCAAACCCTGCAGTGGCTTCTTGTCACCCAAGTATAAAATCCCAGCTTCTCCCCCGGCACACAAAGCCCTGCACCTCCCGACACCCACCCTGTCCATGCCCGGCCAGTTGGCCTTTCTTTCCAGTCACTGAATGTACTACCTTAGGGCCATTAGGCTAGCTGTTCTCTCTTTCTAGAATATTCTCCTGCCTGCTCTTCAGTGGGCTGTCCACTTCCTGTCCTTCAATCAAAGCTAAATGTCACCATGTGCCTGAGAAACCTCCTCTGAGCAGCCCGCCAGGAGTGCCAGGCAGTCACCTCCCATCACCACCTCCTACTTCCATTCTCCGCTGGTGTCCTCCTTGTTCGTTTTGTGGGTTTGTTTCATGCTGCCTCCCCTACGGACTCCGTGAGAACAGAAACTGTCTTGTCCGCTCTGTTTTCTGGTGAGTGACTGGCAGACCCCAGACCCTCTTCTCTCTCTCTCTCTCTCTTTTTTTTTTTTTTTTTGAGACAGAGTCTTGCTCTGTTGCCCAGACTGGAGTGCAGTGGCATGATCTCGGCTCACCGAAACCTCTCCCTCCTGGGTTCAAGTGATTCTCCTGCCTCAACCTCCTGAGCAGCTGGGATTACAGGCATGTACCACCACGCCTGGCTAATTTTTGTACTATTAGTAGAGACGAGGTTTCACCATGTTGGCCAGGCTGGTCTTGAACTCCTGACCTCAAGTGATCTGCCTGCCTCGGCCTCCCAGAGTGCTGAGATTACAGGTGTAAGCCACCGTGCCCAGCCCCAGATTGTCCGTAAATGCTGGATAAATGCAATCGGCTCTTCCGCAGAGGAGCCAGAGATGGGGGGAATCTGAGCCAGACAGGGTCAGGCCTGCTGACCAGACCCGAGCACAGGCTTGCCCCCAGTCCACACTGGAGAGGCATGACAGCTCTGAGACCATGGGTCACCCCTGACACAGAGGACCCCCGCCTGCAGTCCAGCCTGGTCACTGGAAAGGGCTGAGGAGGGACTTGGCCATGACATTCTCTCTCAGAGCCCTTGGAGTTCCCAAGCTTCATTGTCATGGCCAAGACAGCCGATGCCAGGATACTGGCGTCCCACTGGACCTGTGGAGCCCATACCCCAGGCCAGCTGCAAATCCCAGCTTGCATGACCCCCGGGATCAACAGCGAGCGGAAACTTCGGAAAGGGAAAAACTAATGGGAGTGTTTTGCCCAGCCTAAGAAGAAAACAAAAAGCCTGTTACTGAGAACAGAGCAGGCAAGCATCCTCTCAGAGTGGGCTCCGCAGGCACTCTGACGGCCTCTTCATGGGCAGGGCATGGGGCAGGGCTGGGCAAGACCACCCTGAGGCTCGGATGCACTTGAGCCCGCATCCCAGGATTCATGATCATTGGGGAAGCAGAGTCTGCTTAGAACAGCTGGGAAGGTGTCAGAGGTGCAGGCGCCAGCGCCAAACCCAAGCAAGACTTCAGCACCACGAAACTGCCCCACGGCCTTTTCTAGGTGACAGTCTACATGGCCCCAGTGCTATCCAGGGGACAATGGCAGCACATCCTCAGTAGGACCGACCACCTGCAGGAGCGCGATCGCATTCTGGACACCAGGAAGAAGAGTCACAGCCACACGGTTGCCCAACCCCTCCACAGCCACCAAAGGCCGAATTTGCATCTGATTTGCAAATCTCTGGGCTGTATCCAGAGCTAGTTCCCGAGGAGGTATGGCCTGGATTCAGGCAGGTCTGCAGCCTCGGGGACCTACCAAACCCCAGTGGGCACCAAGGCACCCATCTCTGCAAGCGCTTCCTTCCTGCAAGTTCAAAGTCCGGGGCTGCCGAGCCTAGCCCCAGAGGGAGGGGCAGGACACACCTGCCCAGGGTGATCATGGGGAGGAAGAGCTCAGGTAGGTGAGCCAGGGCCGCTGGCTCCAGGCTGCCACAAACAGGAAGAGCCAGCCCCCAGCCTGGCCCTCCCCAGACATCCTCTAGGCCCTCAGCCTCCGCCACCTCCCCTGGGCCTTGCCCATGAACTTCATGAACACCCAATCCCTCTGGAATGGTTCCTTTGGGATCTCAAGAAAATACTGAATAATGACCAACATGCAATGAGTCACTCGCTGTGTGTCACGCCCTCACCCCAAGAACTGCCACGTTTGATACCTGCAGGTGAACATCTGACCCCTCCCTGGCATGAGTGGCCTGCCTTAGGCAAAGGGCTATTTCCAAGCCTGGGTCAAAAGGCACCTACAGCTTCTCCTCCACGAGGGTCCTACTGGGGCTGGAGGACCACCGAAGACACCCTCATACATCGTGCCAGGCCAGCTCCTACCACACACAAGCTCACAGCAGAGCAGCCTCCGGAGATGGAGAAAGGCTGGAACTACTGTCCGGCTCTGCTAAGATGAAGTTCCAACCTACTGCTTAGACCTGGGAGTGGCATCTGATGGAGAACGGTCCTTGCCTGAAAAGCCTGGGCACCACTGGCACCATTCAATGTCATACCATAGAAACACTGGGAAGATCCTTAAAAGCCCAGTTATGCCAACCTCTTTATTTCATGGGTGGGGAAACCGAGACCCAGAGAGTAAGTTGTAAGTCGATGGCAAAGCAGGTGCTCTGCTCCTGGGGGGGGCTTTCTGCTCCATCCCACACCTCCTTCATTTTCACAGATGGTGCTCAAGCTACCACTGTCGGGATCAGAGCCCACTGAGAAAGGTGAGTCTAGGCTCTGCATGGTCCGTACCCCAAGGAGCAACCCCCACACTGGCCACCCACGCTTCCTAGTGGCATCTTGGGAACCGGAAGCAGCTACCTTTGCATCCCAAGAGGCCAGGGTCCGAAGTCCATTCCAACACGCACCACTGGGGAGTTGCGAGAGCCCCTTATAAAGAAGGGGTCGATGGCTGTGGCAGCTGGGAGGATAGGTGGGAAGGTGGAGTCTTTGCCTTCAGTCAGCAAGGTCTGTGTGCCTACCAAAATGAGAGAGGGAAATGAAAAAACGGTTAGGCTACAGCCGACACCCACAGAGCCACCCCGCACGGAGGACAATGGAGGGTAAGGTTCCAGCAAGGTAAGAGATTCTCATTCCTGCCTGCCGATCAGCAGATGGCATTGCCACGGCACGTACCATGCCTGACTCTGCAACCAAGGCACCCTTGGCACAATTATTAGCCAATTGCTACGTAGTTGGTCCCACTTAATAAAAGAAGCAAACAGGTAGAAACAATACTGGGCCAATCAGGTGCCTCCCCTGGTAACACAGAAGGATCACACCCAAGGCTCGGCGTCCAGGGTGAAAGGTCAGGCCTGAACAGGGATCAAGCCAATACTGGAAACAGATCAGGCCCATGCAGCCAAACCAACCTCTGGGTTCCCGAGGCCTGCTCCCGCCACACCTTCCCTGCACAGGTTGGTTCCCAGCTGTTCCCCTGACCCCTGGGTGGCCTTCTGGGAGCCTCTAAAAAGGGAATCAACAGGTGTCTCTGCAGCAACCCAGGATGATGAATTTAATTTCTTCTGGTTTTCCTTCCCCACTTCCATTCTGCTGCCGTGCGACTCGCTTTCATAAAAAGAAGAGGGCGTGGGCCATACCCTGAGAGGGGGCTGCTGAGATTCAGCTGTGATAGGTGTTGGGACAAAAAAAAGGAGCCAAAGAAGGTTGGTGCCCTGTTACCGGCCACCTTTGTGTCAATTTAAACAAATATTGTGGTGTTTCCATGGTGATTCCTGTTTTGAATATCCACTACACTCACTTTTTAAAGGGCTTTTCCTGTTTGCGTTTCAACTTCAAACCTGTAAATATTTTCAGCATTTTTAGAAAAAAGGAGCCCATGTGCGTGCAAACACAAATACGAGACCCGGCGCGCGACCTCCCAGCCCCGGAAGCCGGGCCTCAGGATGTGAGCGTGGGGTGCAGAGAAGTCGGAGGGGGTGCTCGGTCCACTCTCCTGCCCACCCTGCCTAGGGAGCTGGCATCAGGAAGATTGCCACTGAAATCCTGGCCCCTTCCTTCTACCTTTGTGGGAAGATTGCAGCATCCACAGCAGCTCTGCGTTCCTAAAGCGTGTGAGCGGGCTGGGCCCGGCCTCTGCAGTGTGGCATGGTGTGGGCAGCTGCCCTGCAGATTCTCCAACTCGGCCCAACCCTCAGAGTCCCCAGAGGCCTCGCAGGAGTGCCCGAACCCCTCCCCTCCTGCCTCCCAAGGTTGGACCTGAGTGCGAGGGGGAGTTGGCTCTTTGAGGGTGAGGGCTTCAGCATCAGCTCTGCCCCACCTCGGCTGGGGCAATGCCACTGAGGCCAGCTCCTTGGGGGAGGCCATCAGAGATGGACAGCATCCACAGTCCAAGGCTTGGATCAGCCCAGCTCCCATCCCACCCCTTGGCCCCACACAGGGTTAACAGCGGGTTTCCTGGTTTCCATGGATTCCCGCCAGGCCCCTAATGTGAGTTTCGTGTGATTTGGGGGAAGTGGATTTCCTTTGTTTTCCAGTTTGGGAATATTTTTTTTCTTTAAAAAAGAGGAAAAAACACTTTAATGGAAACTTCAGGGCCACTGGGAGACTCACTCCTTTGGGCTCTGAAACTCCCCTGCCTGTCAGTTCAGAATGCCTCAAAGCCCTGGGCAGCCCATTCACCCACAAAATCCCTCTTGGCTGGGAGAAGGCGTGCCTCGGACCACATACACTCCTACTCCCAGAACGCTCATCTGCTGGGGGTCTCCACTCCGATATCCCATCAAAACGACCCCACCTAAAAGCCAGCATCTTACACCAGAGCTGACACGCCCCTCTTCCAGCTTTGTAAAACGGACATGTACATTTCCCCAGAGAAAAGGTCAAGAGAAACACTTCTACCTCCCCAGCTCCAGGCAAGGAACTGGCAAGCCCAGGGTCTGACCGCAGGCCAGCGGTGAGCAGCCTCAGTGTTCCACGTGCTTGGCTCGGGGTGGGGGGTTCCAGTTATGGAAGGAAAGGGGGTTTCAGGCCCTGGTGGGGCCCTTGTTGGGCCTCTTCCAGCGGAGAGAGGGGCCTGCCCAGGGCAGAGGGTGCTTCTCAGCTTTGGCAGCAAGAACCACTGAATAAAGGGTGTGGCCAGGCTGCCTCCTCCTCCCCCACAGTCTTCCCCATTCCTGCCATCCTCCAGCCCTGTTGGAGGCACCTCTGAACACATCTTCCAAGGGTGTGGCCTTGCTCCAGGACTGTCCCCAACCAAGTGGCCTGACCCACTTACCAAACCAGGGCACAGGCCCTGGGGCCTTCCATGCACTCAGGCTCTCCCACAGCACAGGCTGCAGGTGAGGAGTGCAGAGGCCGGGTCTCTCTGACCAGCGGCTCCAGGGTGAGGAGGTGAGAAGCGGAGTGAGCGTGCTTACAGAAATGACACCGGGCTGAGAACCGGAAGTCATGGGTCTGAGACCCAGTTCTGCTCCCGAAACTGCCACCGGGCCCTTCGACAAGCCGGCTCATCTCCCTAGGCTCGGTCTCCTCACCAGCCAAACCAAGATGATGCCTCAGTCTTCCCTCCCACCTCGCAGGCTGCACAGAGGATCAATGAGGGATGGGAAACAGCATTGACAAGCACTCTAGAAACGTCCAGAATCACCATCACCCTCTCCTTCCAAGCTTCTCCAAGGTAGCCTTCCGGAATCTACCTGGGGGGGCCCCCACACCCCTGCCTCTCCTCCTCCTCAGTCCTCCACAATGGCATTTAGATCCACACTGGACTAAAGTAATTTGTTCACGAGTCTGTCTCCACCACTGGACTTTTACCTCCTCAAGGGCAGAGACCGGGTCTGGGTGATCTATCTGTGCATCCCCGGCATTTAGCACAACAGCTGGGCCACCGTGGGCAGTGCACGTGTTGGTGGAACTGAACCAGTCCCTGACTCCATGTCAGACTCAGGTGTGCCCTGTGCAGCTCGGCCTCTCTTCTCGAACAGAACGTTCCACTGGCTGTTTTCTTTTTTTTGAGACAGAGTCTTGTTCGGTCGCCCAGGCTGGAGTGCCGTGGCGCCATCTCAGCTCACTGCAATCTCCACGTCCCGGGTTCAAGCAATTCTCCTGCCTCTGCCTCCCGAGTAGCTGGGAATGTAAGCACGCACCACCGCACCCGGCTAATTTTTGTATTTTTAGTAGCGACGGGGTTTCACCATGTTGTCCAGGCTGGCCTCAAACTCCTGGCCTCAGGTGATCTGCCCACCTCGGTCTCCCAAAGTGCTGGGATTCCAGGCGTGAGCCACCGTGCCTGGCCCTGTTGGCTGTATTCATGCCCCATCCTGTTTAGCAATTCCCTGAGCCCCAACCAGTCCTTGGTCTCTCCCGCTCCTCTGTTAGCCCCATGAATTAACAGCTCTCAGGTTCAAGGGAGCCCCTTAGTTACTTGATCCCCTCCAACCAATTCCAGTAAGAATGGACCAAGTGCCAGGCAGCACGCTGGGCCTAAGGGCACGTCGGTGCCTCTGCTCCCTGCCAATAGGCCTAAGTGAGAACTCATGGTATGAACCAATCAGATGCCTCCTCTCTGCCAAGTGCCCTATGTGCATGATCTGGCCAAATCTTTACAACACAAAGGCAGAAGTGGTTATGGTCCCCGTGGATAGATTAGGGAGGGCAGGCACTTCACACACAGCAACTTGCCAAAGGTCGTACCAGGCACAGGTGCCAAAGTCAGGCCTGGGCTGACGGGCTCCAAGGCCCAACTCGCTGAAAAGGTCATCCTCCTCTCCTCCCTGCAATCTCAACAGCTCCCCACAACTGACGCTCCGGCCCCTCCGGAATCTCGGTTCTCCGGCCTCAAAACAGGCCTGCACCTGTAGTGCCCCAGAGCCACCAGGCAGTGCTCACATGTCACAACCAGAGGCTCAGGTGCTTCCGGCCAGGCTGAAAAGGGGGGGAAGGTGAGGCCTATGGTAACACCCGGCGAGTAGGAGGCACCCCTGAACACATCTTCCAAATTGGGTCTTGGCTGTGGCCATGCCCACTGCAACCTGTCATCTGATGTGATGAGGACAAGGAAGCCACCTCCAGGCTAAGTCAGGAGGTCCTGTTGGGATAGGACAACTTCCATTTCTTCTTTCCAGATAAAGGGAAAGTGAAAGGGCTTTATCTTTGGGGGCGTGGGGCAGAGATTTCTGCTGCCTCCCCACTACAATGAACATGAGCCACCGAGGCTCTTCCAGGAGGAAGCAGAGCCAGAAAACCCCTTGATCTTCACCCAGGGGAATGTGGGTAGGGGGAGGCACCCATCACCTCCCCAAAGGAGGGGAGACACTGGGAAGTGAGGGGAAAAGATTTCTATCCAAGAGGGTACAGAGTGGAAGATCAGGCCAGGGTGGGGAGAGGACAGAGCGCTAATGAGCAGATTTCATAAACCACCGAATGAAAACACAAACACAGACGTGCGCATTGCCCAACTCCAGGGCTGTATGGAAAAGGAAAAAAAAAAAAAACAATAAAAAATCCACATCTTAATACAAAAATCCTCCACGATGTGTTGTGGCACGAAAGTGTTTTTCACTGCATTTTTCATCTGTGATCTCACACGGCCCACGACGGGTACGCCCAGCACGGCAGGTATTCGACGGTACACAAACACACACAATGAGGCCAAACCAGGGCAGTCAATATGCAAATCCGTCCAGGCCGGCAGCTCGAGGCTGCAGGGGACCTCCGGTGACGGCCTCATTGGCCCTGTACGTGGGACACTTTACATGTCTGAGGGAGGAACAAATGGGACAAGAATGCAGCTCAAGTGCAAGGAAACATGGCAGGTTCTGAATTCGCAGAACCCTGCCAGCGGAGCTCCCAGCCAGCGGCTTATGCACCCCTTCTGCACTTTTAGTACTGTCCACTGTCCTGCTGCCGGCGGGGGACAGGGAGCGGACCCACGCCCCAGAGGCCCCCTCCTCCGGATCATTCACTCCACGGTTACTATCTGTCTCCTTTCTGTTCCACCCCTCCCCCCTTTTAATTGTTGGATGAGTTTACAGAGCTGTGTGCCAAAAACAATCAACTCCAGGGAACAGAGTTATACAAAAAAGGGCGTGTCGCCAGAGGGAGACGGATATCCATGGAAACCACCACCTTTTCACAGCAACCTAGGTGAAGCTTGGGTGAGGGGACGTGTGGGGACTGGGGAGACACGCTCCACTCAGAACAGGGCCCCAGAAAATGCAGGGGTCACTGATGATCTATCTGAGGGAGCTAAATACCGTGCAGAGGGTTAGAAAGTGGAGTCAGTCACAAAACACACGTTCAGCACGTGCACACACTCACACACACACCACTCTGCCAGATCACTGGGCAGCAGGCCACCATGGTTAAGCACACAGACTCAGGAGCCAGACTGCCCAGGGAGGAATCCAGGCTCTGCCACTCACAAGCTATGTGGCTCTGGGTTAACGATGTTAACCTTTCTGTGCCTCAGTTTCTCCATCAGTAAAATGGGGATAATGATAGTTCCTTTGCATACGATCATGAGGATTAAATGGCTTCTCACGTGTAACTTGCTGAGGACAGTACCTTGGACCAAGTCCCCTAGAGCCACCAGACAGGGCTCAGACACCACAACCAAATGCTTAGGTGCTTCTGGCCGGGATGAAGGTGGGGGGAAGGTGAGGCCTGTGGTAACACCCGGCCAGCGGGAGTGCCAGCGAGCAGGGACTTTACAGCACCACATAGTAGGTGCTGTCAAGCATTTGATAAATCAATCACAAAGCCTAAACGCAGAGAAAGAAAGGTTTCTAAACCCTGTCACAGAAGAGGGAAATGACAATAGTTCATGTTTATTAAGCATTGTGTGCTCAGGATTTTAATATGTGAATGCATGTAGCCGTCACAAATTAATATCTATAACCTTCGATGAAGTAGATGATTATCTCAACTGGAGAGTGGAGGGTTGAAGAACTGGGACCCAGAGAGGGATGTGCCCCATCCAAGGTCACACACAGGAACATGATTTAACCCCAATTGCCTGATGCCTCGTCACCACATGGCTTACTTAGTAAGGTGGGTGGGGAGGGAGCAAGGGAGGGAAGGGCATTCAGGAGTTCCTCTTTCCCGACTGGCCTCAGAGGCAGAGCGGTGGAACCTAGAATCGTTCTTCCCAAACTTCGCAAGGAAAACAGAAAGCCCCTGCGCCCGTGACTGCTGGTGGAAGGAACGAGGAGTGGGGAAAAGATGGGGTGGCCAACAGGCCTGGGCGTCCGCATTCCTCATGCGTTCCAACCCCAGTCCTGACCCCAGGAGACCAGCGATGTCCTCTGACCCTTGCCTCTACCCAGGCAGGCATCTCCAGAATCAGGAAGTCCTGGAGGGCAGACAGCAGAGCTTGGGCCCCACCTCCCTGAGATGGAGGCCCAAAGCCTGGGACAGGCCCTATTTCCAGGTCACAGCCCTGTAAACAGCCTGATTTTCCACCTTCCCAGAACCAGGCAGATCTCTGGAGAGGACAGGGTGGGGGCGACGGGAGCACAGGCCTCCCCTATTGCAAAGCCAGGGCCAGGGAGGCCGGGGAAGCAGGGAGCCGGAGGAGTCAGTGGTGCCTGCCCCGAGAGGTCTGGTCCACACCTGCTGGGAGACCAGGCTTGGTGGCTCAGCCCTTTCTGCCATCGACAACCCAAAGTCATTCAGATATTTCCTCTCTCACTTGCTTTTTAAAAAAAATTTAATGTTCTCTATAATTCATCCATCCCAGAAGATAATCGATAGAGCCCGTAATGAAAATCTGAGCCATATTTTATGACCCGCTGCGAGCAGAAAGGGCCACATCAGCAGGTCCGGTTGCGGCTCCCCGTCTCCGTCTTGCCCACCGCCCTGGGGATCACTTCCCCTGCTGGCCCTGCTCACAGCCCTCGGCCCAAGACCCTGGCATCACCCCAGCCTCCCAACGCCCACTCCAACCCTAGCCACAGGAGGGTCACCCACCACTGCAAGGTCTTCCTGGAGCAGGCCCCAGACCTGGGACCCCAGCCCCCACCCTGGGATCTCACAAGTGTCTTGACTGAGTCAGGGCCCTTCTGGGAGCTGGAAGACCCTCACAGGAGCGGGAGGCCTGCACAGGACTCAGGGAGCCAGGCCCGCCTCCGCCATGCTGCTCCCCAGGGGGCAGGCCATTCTGCTCTTAGGGGGGCTCCCTCAGGGGCCCCCGGGGGTGTATCTTGCTCAGGGCAGGGAGGGTCATTATTGTTCATTTGCTTGCTTGTTTTTGAGACAGGGTCTCACTCTGTCACCCAGGCTGGAGTGCAGTGGTGCAATCTCCGCTCACTGCAGCTTCCGCCTGCTGGTTTCAAGCGATTCTCCTGCCTCAGCCTTCCAAGCAGCTGGGATTACAGGTGCTCACCACCACACCCAGCTAATTTTTGTATTTTTAGTAGACACGGGGTTTCGCCATGTTGGCCAGGCTGGTCTTGAACTCCTGACCTCAAGTGATGTAGATGGCTCAGCCTCCCAAAGTGCTGGGATTAGAGGCGTGAACCACTGCACCTGGCCTACTGTTCATCTTCACTCCCTCAACCAAGGCCCTCCTCTCCCTAGACTCCAGCCCTCTGGGGTGAAGGGTGAGGAGGAGGCACCCTGGAGGGGTTCCCCAGCGTGCTGGGGGGAGCAGCCCCTCCTGCCCAGCCAGAGCCCACTGTAGGGGAGGGGAGGCAGAGTCCCGGCCATTGCCCTGGCATCACCACTGAGAACCAATCAGTCAGCCAGGCTTGCTCTTCCCAGAATCCCTCATTGCCTGGCACCAATCAGAGAGCACCAAGGGCAGGTGCCAGGAGGCGGCAACTCCTGGGACCAATCAGAGCCCAGAGGATGCATCAATCTCCCAGGAACGACAACTCAAGCCGAGCTAGGCACGGTGGCTCACGCCTATAATCCCAACGCTTTAAGAGCCTGAGGTGGGCAGATCACTTGAGGCCAGGAGTTCAAGACCAACCTGTCCAACATAGTGAAACCCCATCTCTACTAAAAATACAAAAATTAGCCAGGTGTGGTGGCAGCACCTGTAATCCCAGCTACCCAAGAGACTGAGGCAGAAGAATCGCTTGAACCCAGGAGGCGGAGGTTGCAGAGAGCAGAGATCGTACCACTGCACTCCATCCTGGGCGACAGAGCAAAACTCCATCTCAAAAAAAAAAAAAAAAAAAAGAAAAGAAAACTCAAGCCGATAAGAGAATGTGATTCAGCCACACTAGGGAGCACTATGCAGCCCTTAAGAGACACTTAGCAAAGTGGGAGATGGTTCAGTGAAAACACTCCAGTGCCGTGGAGGATGCTGTCCCACGCGGCAGCCATTGGCCACATTCGGCTACTGAGCACCAGACATGCAGACAATGTGACTAAGAAACTGAATTTCCAATATTCTTTTACTTTAATGAATGAAAGTTTAAAGAAGCTAGAGGTACTGTATTGGATAGCACAGGTTTAGATAGATAACTCATCAGTGTAAAAATTTTAAATGTCTATTATCCCAAGATAGTGGGAACAGTCATTATTAATGATAATAACAGGAACAGAAATCATTAATTTTTTCTTTTTTTTGAGATGGAGTCTTGCTCTGTCACCCAGGTTGGAGTGCAGTGATGTGATCTCTGCTCACTGCAACCTCCACCTCCCAGGTTCAAGCTATTCTTCTGCCTCAGCCTCCCGAGTAGCTGGGATTACAGGCATGGGCCACCATGCCTGGCTAATTTTTGTATTTTTAGTAGAGATGGGGTTTCACCATGTTGGCCAGGCTGGTCTCGAACTCCTGACCTCAGGTGATCCGCCTGCCTAGGCATCCCCAAGTGCTGGGATTACAGGTGTGAGCCAGCACACCCAGCCATATATAGTATTTAAGGGTGCTATGTGCCAGGTTCAGTGCTAAGTATTTTATGTATGGATCATTACCCTAAATCAAGGACCAGCCTGCAAGATATATTCCATTAGTATTCCCACTTGACAGATAAGGAAACTGAGGCTGGGAAATGTTGGGTGACTTACTCAAGGTCATACTGCTGGGTGGCAAAACCAGGGATTATGGGCCGGGCACGGTGGCTCATACCTGTAATCCCAGCACTTTGGGAGGCCGAGGCGGACGGATCACGAGGTCAAGAGATCGAGACCATCCTGGCCAACATAGTGAAACCCCATCTCTACTAAAAAAATACAAAAATTAGCTAGGCACGGTGGCGCGTGCCTGTAGTCCCAGCTACTCAGGAGGCTGGGGCAGGAGAATTTGCTTGAATCCGGGAGGCGGAGGTTGCAGTGAGCCGAGATCGAGCCATTGCACTCCAGCCTGGCGCCTGGCAAGAGAACGAGACTCTGTCTCAAAAAAAAAAAAAAAAAAAAAAAAAACCAGGGATTATGGCCAGGTCTTTCTGTCTCCCTAACTCACAAAACACATTTTTAAATTCTTTTCTTTTCTCTCTCTTCTCTTTTTGAGATAGGGCCTGGCTCTGTTACTCAGGCTGGAGGGCAATGGCATGAACTCGGTTCACTACAGCCTCCACCTCCTGGGCTCAAGTCATCCTTCCACCTCAGCCTCCCAAGTAGCTTGGACTACAGGTGCACACCACTATGCCCAGCTAATTTCTGTATTTTTTTGTTGAGACAGGGTTTCACTATGCTGCCCAGGCTGGTCTCGAACTCCTGAGTTCAAGTGATCTGCCCTCTTCGGCTTCCAAAAGTGCTGGGAGTACGGGCGTGTGCTGTCAAACCTGGGTGACAGTCTTTTCTTCATACCTTTTTTTTTTTTATTTTTTTATTTTTCAATGCACCATGAGTATGAGTTATCAGGGAGAAAATATATATTTTTTAAAAGACCCTAAGAGGAGGCAATTCCTTTTTTCGTAGCAACAGAGTGTACAGAGGGGATACTGGCGCCCCAGTCAACTGAGCCCCCAGCTGTGGTGTAGGGAAAGGAGCCAGCAGTGCGGTCCCAGGCCCCCTCTGCCCTGCATGCTCCCACTGCCCAGATGACCCGCACCCGGGAGCCCCGAGCTCACAGATGATGCTGGGCCAGCCATTCTCCGGCAGCCAGGCCACCAGTGGGACCCAACTTCCTCCCAGCCCCACCCTGAGTCAGTTTCTGACAGGTTTCTCTGCAGTTTTGCAATCATTACCTAGCTCTACATCTTAAAGACGGCAGCAAGCCATGGGGCCATCTGCAATGTCAGCCCACACCTCTTTCACTTTGGACCACCCTTTCTCTCTCCCTTCCAGAAAAGCCAGTGCTCTCAGGATAGTGAGGAACGCTGTGCCAGCAACCCCAGCCCCAGTCCCACTGTCCGCCATGGCATGTGCAAGGAGAGACGTGCTTTTCCCAGGAGTGGCCACTGCCCCCAAGCATCTCCTCCTGGGATTGCATCTAGGTTCAAAACAAGGCGGACAAAGACAATTCCCTTGAAACATCAATGATGCGAGGTCAGGAGTTCGAGACCAGTCTGGCCAACATGCTGAAAACCCGTCTCTACTAAAGATACAAAAAATTAGCCGGGAATGGTAGTCCATGTTTAATATTCCAGCTACTCAGGTGGCTGAGGCAGGAGAATCACTTGAACCCTGGAGGCGGAGGTTGCAGGGAGCTGAGATGGTGCCATTGCACTCCAGCCTAGGTGAGGGGGTGAGACTCCGTCTCAAAAAAGAAAAAAAATAAAGGTGATTGATGAAGGCAGAACAGCCAGAAATCGGGGCAGGGAAGGTCCCTAGCGGCACCTGCTTTTCATCTACAGCCCCAACCTGGGGATGCGGGCTAGGGAGCAGCTGCCTCACTTGGTCTGGCTTCCATGTCAGCTTGTTTTTCCCCTGAGAGGCACAGATTGTTCTGGTTTCAGGCAGGTTGGGGAGGTGTGGGGAGGAGACAGGATAAATGTCCTTACTTAGAAGTTTTTTGATTATGGATTTTGGTTCCCTCCTGTCTGCAGTTCTCCGCCGTTTCCCATCTACCTTCAGTTTCCCTTGGATTTCTATATTTATTTTTGGGGTTGGTTTCAGGTGTTTCTAGGTTATCAAACAATCAGCCCTGTGAGGTACGCTGGGTGTTTCCAGAAATTACATCACAAAAAATCATGCAATTAAAGTGAAGGGAAAAAAACATAGCTGTTGCTTAATTTTGTATTTTAATTAGCGCCTTATTGTAAACGGAGACTTTAAAAATGGAGGAACCTCGTAAAGCCAGTAAACAAGTTTTTCTAATGAATTAATTTCACCTCTTTCCTCCTCCTCCTCCTCTTCTTCCTCCTCCTCACCAGCCCGTCACCCTCTAGATTTTCTCTGGGCCCTTATTTTCTTTCTTGTCTTTTTTTTTTTTTTTTTTTTTTTTGTAAAGAGTTTTTCTTTTTTTACCCAGGCTGGAGTGCAATGGCTCAGTCTCAGCTCACTGCAACCTCTGCCTCCAAGTTCATGCAATTCTCCTGCCTCAGCCTCCCGAGTAGCTGGGATTACAGGCATGCGCCATCACACCCATCTAATTTTGTATTTTTAGTAAAGACAGGGTTTCTCCATGTTGGTCAGGCTTGTCTTGAACTCCCGACCTCAGTTGATCTGCCTGCCTCAGCCTCCCAAAGCGCTGGGATTACAGGCGTGAGCCACCAAGTCCGGCCTGCCCCTTATTTTCTATTCTACTTCTTGATCTTTGCTCAACACATATGAGAAAAAAGAACATCCCTGAAATAAAATTGGGAACTGCTTGGCACCCCGGACTCCCCCTGGAGCCCAGCTTCCAGCCTTGATGGTGAGGACACCTGCTGAGGACCCGGCATGAAGTCGGCCACGGCAGTCCCTTGTCCCGTCCCAGCCCTGTTTGCTGCCGCCAAGCCCCTCCTGACCGACCCCCAGGGACCTCCCCACTGCTGTCTGTGCCCTGATATCAGCAAAGGACAGAGAGACAAGCCGGGAGCAGCACTGACTGCCAAGGCAACGGTGAGAGGGTGGGAGCACGTGACAGCCCGGGGGAGCCTGTAGGAACAAGGTGAGGAGACCTGGAGAGAGAGGGAGGCTCAGGCGGGCCCTGTTGTGAAACCTAAGACACCTCTGGTTGCCTGCAGGAAGGAGGAGAAGGGGCACGGGAGGGAGAGAGAAGAGGCAGCCTGGAGCTAGGGAGAGAAGCTGAAATGAGAAGGGTCTGCCCAGGCCACATCACAGCTGGGAGAAAGAACGCACCCATCAGTCCCAGGCACCCCCCGAGGGCTAGCCCCAGGCTGCTGCCATTGGCCACATGCCCCGCTGGTCTAGAGTTCTGCTCCTTCCCCATAGAAACTTCCCAGCTTCAAGGGAGGAAGTGGATTGGTCTCTTTCAGCCTTGTTTCTGGGAGGGAAGGCTGAGGACCAGGTGTGAGAATCCTCAGGGGTCTCACACACCCCGAGGGCTGAACATGGAGAGAGGAAGGGTCAGAGGGCGTCCCTGCTCTCTGCCCAGTCCTGCCATCCTGGGAAGGGGAGCACATCTCTGGATATTCTCCCAGAGGGAAGACCCCGGCAAGCTGCCTCTGCCCCACATGAAGAATGGTCACCACTGTGTACCTTAATGTCCCTGTTCCCTGGGGAGCACGCGGACCCTCCTGTGACCCCAGAAGCTCAGCCCGGTGGAGGAGGGTGGAGTGTCCACCTGAGTGCCACACGGGCGCATGCCTCCTCCCTAATGCTGTCATCTAAACCAACGCAGAGACCCCGTAAAGGAACAGGTTTGCTTTACAGACTCTCTCCTGGGGCAGAACCCCACACTGGCCACTTTTACTTTGAGCATGAAGAGCTGTGCAGGTGGGCTCAGAAGGGCTGCCCTTGCCCTCTCCCTCCCACCTCCTCCCCCTTGCCTCTGACTTAAAGCCCAATCTGGGACCTCTCCCTGCCATTACAGCAGGTGGCCTCACGACCACATGGCAGAGGATGGGGCTCCCGCAGGCTCTAGAACACCTGGTGGCAGAATCCTGGCCCCCACTCACTAAGATTCCCACAGAAAGGAAGGAGGGGAGGAAGGAAGGAGCGAGGAGAGGAAGGGGCTGGGTGCCCGTGTCATCGAGCACCGGTGGGAACCCAGACCCAAGCCCACGACAGATCCTGCTCGGTGCAGCTTCAATCAGGGGGGAAAGCTCCCATCAAACATAGGCTGGGCAGGGATGTGGGCACTGAGATTAGGGATTTGGAAAACCATCTGAGGAACCCGGCCTGGGAAGACAGCAGCAGGATTTAATACCTTATCCTGGCTGTCTGGTAAACACCCTGAGCCATCCTCACACTCCGTTAGGCAGCCTCGGATCTTCAGGTGTGTCGGCGACGGGCAGGTAGAGACAGAAGTGGGCAGAGACAGGAAGGGAGGGAGTGTGGGCTGGGGAGGGGGCGGGGGTGGAGCTGGCCTGGGAGGATCCGATGGGTGGCAGCCAAGCCAGACAGTCAGTGAGACAGCTGACAGGTGCTAGGGAGTGGGGCCCGGGAAGGGAACGGGCGAGTGGGGATCCCGAATGGGGGTCTCCCACACCCCAGGAGCTGAACGTGTTAAGAGGAAGGGTCAGAGAGTTGTGGGCAGGCCTTGGGCTTCCAGCTTCTTGGGGTACCTGGTGGGGGGACACTATGGATCGGGCAACAGCCTCCCCCAAACCAAGCAGGATGAGGCAGCAGGTGGGGGTTCCACCTTCCAGGGGAGGCTGTGGTCAGACTGGACAGCATCTGTGTGTGTGCTTGTGGGTTACCCTGTCCCCAACTCTCACACACACATCCCATGCCAAAAAGCAACCCAAATCACTCCAAATGGAGCTTCCTTCTAGTCCAGGCTGGGGCTACCCTGTGCGGAGAAGCAGCTGCAGGGCGGGAGCAGCCCTGTGGCTGCTCAGAGGGGCCTCACCTCTCCAGAGATGGGCTGGGGAGATCCAGAGCAGACGAGTAGAAAAAGAAGCATCTGGGGGTCCTGGCAGCTCCATGTGGTGGTCCAGGGCAAACCGCCTTAGCCCTGACCCCATCACAGAGGTGGGACGTGAAGGAGGGGGCAGGCACTCCTGGTGCCTGGCCCACAAGGGGCACTGCGCTAATCTCGTTTTCCCATTTCCGTCTGCCTGTGGATTCATCAGAGTTTGGGTGGAAATCCACCTGGGGTGTCCCCACTGCCTGACACCGTCGCTAAATCCTCGGGTACACATGGCGCACCTCCCGACTTTCGGAGACTTGGAAACCATTTCAAAAGCTAAACAACGTGCCACTTTCAAATGTTCTCACCTCTGACTGCTTTCGACAGCACACTTTCAAATCTGCCCTGGCCTTGGCCGCCTTCATCAGTCACGGGCCTCCCTCTCTGTCCCTGAGATTAGGGATTAGGAAAAAATCCCACCACCAGAGCCTCCTATGGAGCCTGCAGAGGAAAAGCAGGGGTTCCTGGCCTGTTGCAGGGCTGGGTTTAGAGTCCTTCGCCTTCTGCACATTCCTGAAGCTCCATGATCCCAAGAAATCCCATCCACAGTCCCCCAGTCCAAAAGGATCACGAGGACGCCAAGATGGAGACCTTTTCTGCTCCATTAACAACTGCGAAGAGCTCTGGCCCTGCCACTAGAGACTGGCCCAGTCCCTGGTCATCTCCCACAGCCTGAGTCAAGGAAGACCCCTCTCGTCCCCAGATGTGACCCTGTAAGACCTAGATGAACCACCAGGAGAGGCTGGAGGCCTGAGGCCTCCCTCCTCTGCCCCAGCGCCAAGTTCCCTACAACCCATAAGCACAGTCTTGACGCTCAGTCAAGCGAATGGATCCCCAGGGGTCTCCTGCAACCATCTCTGTTCCAGCTTCTCTTCCCGACTCCTCCAGTCTCTCCACTCTACTCTGGCCCTGCCAGAATCAACAGTTTAAATCTTTGTACGAAACACACATGCAACACCCAAACAAGGGAGACTGAGAGAACCTCACCGGACCCAGGGTTGGGGCTGGAAACCAGTGACACCGGCTTACCGTTTTCCCCGCACCAGGCAGTCAGCCAGAAAACCCTGGGCAGTACACACCGCAGGCTCCGCCAGACATTAGAACACTTGTTCGGTTCCCTACCCTTTGGAAGCCGGGCCCCCAGTGCATCGCTCTGGGCCATTGCTGCCGATAATTTTTCAGAGATAAACAAACCGGTTTGGATAAAACAAGATCCAACCTGAATTCTTCACCCAAAGCTCAAAATGAAACTCCCCTATCACCCCTTTCCTTCCCTTCTCCGCCTACCTAGAACCATCATCCACTTCCCTCCAATTCAGACAATTTAGTGTTTTTTTTTTTTTCCCTTTTACTAATTCAGTCCTGGCTGGGCGCGGTGGCTCACGCCTATAATCCCAGCACTTTGGGGCCGAGGTGGGCAGATCTTCTGAGGTCAGGAGTTCGAGACCAGCCTGACCAACATGGTGAAATCCTGTCTGCACTAAAAGATACAAAAATTAGCCGGGTGTGGTGGCAGTGCCTGTAATCCCAGCTACTCAGGAGGCTGAGGCAGGAGAATTGCTTGAACTGGGAGGCGGAGGCTGCAGTGAGCCGACATCACGCCTCTAGTTTTTGGGTTCCTAGACACTACAGTGTCTAGGACCATTGGCTCCATGTGAAAGATGCCGGGGCTTGAGAAAGTCCTGCCCAGTTCCTCTAGTACGCCTGGGTTGGAAGGGAGAAGGAGAAGGTGGGACCTCAGCTGGGTTGCTTTCAGGCCTAGATCTTCTTCCCTGGTTCCTTTTGGGCTCAAGGTCTCTCCTCCATGCTCTGATGACCTCTTCAATCTTCAGCCCCTTTGCAAGGGGATGGGTGTGAATGGGACCAGACCAGCTGGCCTACTCGCCCGCTCTAAGCACAGAGGGTAGGGGTGCTCAGTTACCTTTTGGGGTTCAGCAGGTTAATAGAGGCCCAATGTCAGGACAGGAAGGAGGCCAAAGGGCAGAGAGGAAAGATGAAGCCCGGAGCTCTGTGGCCACGAGTGTCTCTCTACCAGCTCTGTGTGTGACATGCCGCCTACACGAGGACTCATTCATGCCTGACATACCCTCACCCATCACCCCGTCCCAACCAATCAGGCCCCCAAGGACCCCCGCCCCGGCTTCTCCGTCTGACACTGTCTGCTTCCTGCCCTGAGCTTGCCTGGAACCTCCGCCAGGGCTCCCGCCTCCCAGGTCCCCATCAGTGGGGTCTGCTCGGTTCCTGTAGCTAATTTACACCCGTCAGGGTTTAAAATAGCAGAGGCATAAATGAAAAGTCCAATTTCTTCAAATTTGCATTGTAAAACCATCCTTCAACTTCCTTGAAATAAATTTTACTATTTTATTAGTGCAAACAAAATGGTAATAAAACACTAATACAGCGTCTTGTATCCAGGGGAAGAGCTAAAATTAACATAGAGCGAGCAGTGTTTGCTATTACATTCAATTACCTTTTTACTTGAGATTTACATTCTCATCCCCTTAATCTCCATAGTAGTGCCTTCAAAATCATTCCTCCCAGGCTCTGCCCTTCCCAAGCCCCCACAGCTGGAAGCCAGGCCTCTGGCCCAGATGGCGCTCACCCCGGGCATGGAGCCTGCCCCTTTCTCCACAGCTGCCTCTTGTCACAGGGTACCACTTCTTTCCCCTGCTCGTAATTGTCTCGCGTCTCGGCCTCTCAGTACTCGGCAAGTTCACACCAGAGGGCTCTGACACGAGACACATCCAGACAGGCAGTGATCAATGAGCAGGTGCACGGGGCTCAGGCTGGGGGCACTGCCCGCTGAGCCTGCAAAGGCTCTCCCTGGTACCAGCTAGGGGTGGGAGCTCCTGGGAGCCCTGGGGAAACTGGCATCTCTGGTTTGACAGGTTGTGGGAGAGGGCTGGCTGCATGACACAGCTGTGGACTCCAGACGGTGGCAGGAAGCTCCAGCCATCCTGAAGTGGAAAGGGGTGATGGCACTGCCTGGGCCAGCCCTCTTGCTCTTCAAGCCCATGTCCTGGGATGTGGCTGCTTGCCAGGGATGGAGATGGGGCTAGAATCACCTCACCTTCTCACCATCTAGTGCCCTTTCTTCAACAGAGGCAGTCCCCAAAACCAGTCACCCCCAAACACAGCCTCACCATCTGGTCCCCTAGGAGGGCCCCTTTGCTTCCTGCAACTAGAGGAAGCATCACTCCACCTCTGGAAGTGGCCAGCCTCACCCTGAGCCGGTGGGGGAGATGATCGTGTTTTCAAGTGTCTCAAAGACGGGGTCCTACTTCCAGACCTGTCACTGGCTAGCTAGCTGTGGGACCTGTGGCACCAAGCAACATCCTCTGGGCCTCAGTTTCCCCACATGTAAACCAGGACAATAACCTGTGAGCTGCCTTCATGTTGGAACGATCATACAGGCACCTCTGAGTCCACCCCAGCCCCGGAAGCTCAGCTGGGAGTCTGTTCCTGAGCATGGGACAAGGACCACAGGGTTGGTACCCCCATGAGGACCAAGGAGAGGGGTGTCCGAGTGCAGGGCCAGGCCACCTCTGACCTTTATGACTTCACCCTCCACCCACAAGCCCCCTTTCTCTTACTGGTCAAACCACCGCAACATTTCCACAAAATCCTCTGAGCTCATGTGGAAGGAAGAATCGCCAATCAGCCCGGGGTCCGGCCACAGCACCGTCTCACTCAGGGCAGGCCTGGAGCAGGGGACCAAGTGGTAATGTGGAAAACAGCTGGAAGGACCTGTTAATTTTACTCAGCCCACAACTACAACCGGGGGGAAAGAAGTGACACACACAACACACCCACACACCCACACACAATCTCATACACAACCACTTACACTCATTTTCACACACAACCACACACCATCTCACACACCATCTCACACACACCATAGCATACAAAATCACACGCAAAACCACATACCATGCCACAATTACACACGCCATACACACCCACTCACACAATCCACATAAAATCACAATCATATATACAACCGCTCAGTCTCACAGCCACACACCATGTCACACACAATCTCATAGTCACTCATGATCTCATACAATCACACAATTTCACACAAACTCTCACACACAGGCACACACAATCTACCACACCATTTCACACAATCTCACAACCACACACAATCTCACACACAATCTCATGTATAATCACTATCTCACACAATCACACAATGTCACACAAACTCTCACACACAATCTACCACACCATCTCACACTGTGTCACAACCACAATCTCATACACAATCTCATGTATAATCACTCACTATCTCACAATCACACAATGTCACACAAACTCTCACACATAATCTACCACACCATCTCACACCATGTCACAACCACACACAATCTCCCACACAATCTCAAGTACAATCATTCACGATCTCACACAATATCACACAAACTCACACATACAGGCACACACAATCTACCACACCATCTCACAACCACACACAGTCTCACGTACAATCACTCACGATCTCATACAATCACACAATTTCACACAAACTCTCACACACAGGAACACACAATCTACCACACCATCTCACACTATGTCACAACCACATACAATCTCACACGCAGTCTCACACAGTCTCATATACACTCACTCATACAATCTCACACACAATCATATAATTTCACATAAAATCTCACACGCTAACACACAATCTCATTCAGTCACACACAATCTCACATACCATCTCACATAATCTCACAATCACAATTTCACACAAAATCTCACACACAAGCACACACAATCTCACATACCATCTCACACTATCTCACAATCTCACAATCACTGACACAATCTCACACACAACCACAATCACACAATCTCACACAGCATCTCCCACAAAAACCTCACAATGGCATACAATTTCACACAAAATGTCACACACAATCTCACAGAACCACACACAATCTCACACTCTATCTCACACAGTCTCATACACGATCACTCATACAATCTCAGATGCAATCTTACACACAATCACACACACAACCACACACAGTCTCACACATAATCACACAATCTCACATACAGTCTCATGGTCACAGTCTCAAACACAATCACGCACACAATCTCAGACACAATCATGCACAAAACGATTTACACATGCACACAATCTCACACCCACAAAACAACACAGGATCTCACACACACCTATTCCCAACTCCCCTCTCCCAGTCTTTCCTCCTGAATCTGATTCCTAAAATGTCTTCCAGTAGATTACGGGAGGGGAGCTCCGGTCCAAACCGTTCCAAGGCAAACATATCCTTGCTCCTCCTGATCCACCCGGAATTCCAGGTCCCCCTGGCAGAGTGGCTTCTGGGACACTGCGGGGGAAGAATCTCCTTTAATCCCAAGTGGCAGTGGGGCAAAGGCTGTTGGCGGTTGGGCAACTGGCCGGAACACCAGGGACTCGCCTGGCGGTCCTGATCCCAGCCTGGCCGCTGGCTGCAGCCCTTTCTCCCGAGGCCCCTGAGTCCCAACTCCCAACACATCCTAGCCCAGAGGTGAGCATCACAAACAGCTCTACTCGTCCGCAAAGAAAAGGCCAAGCCCACCGCAAGAAGCGAAGGAATCAACCCCACGTGCTCAACGTAGGGAGTTTTCTCTGGTTCACACTTATTTTTTCCTCCCCACGGGTGAAACAAAAGAAAGTTTGTTGTTGAGGTTCAAACATTTCTTGGGCCTTGTCTGAGTCCTACCTTGTTTTTCTTTTCCTTTCTGTCTGCCCCCAGCCCCACCCCGCCTTCCCTGCCTCCCCACCTTGAATAAATAAAGCGCCCAAAGCTGGCACCGGCTGGCGAGGAAAGTACAAACTATCTCATAATTTTATAATTTTTTTTTTTAGCACACTGGCCTAGGGTTTTGGGCAAAGGACAAAAGCTATTGTTGCCCAGCACGGCACGGAGGGCTGAGTCACCGATACGCCTCGGCTTCTCGAGATCTCATAGGTTTCTGTGGCTGGCACAGCCGGTGAGCTCAGCGCCCTGCGGGGGCCGTGGGTGCAGGCGCCCTCTCGCCTGGCGCTGCCCCGCCCCCTCCCCCTCGCCAGGGCTCCCTGCCGGGCCGACACGTTGGCTTTGTTGGTTTTTAATCATAGGGGGGAATTTAAATAAAATGTTGTGAAATAAAAAAACAAATCACTGTAGTCCCACCACCTAACGCTATAATTTTCATTTTGGAGAATCACCTTTCAAGCGCTCTCCAGAACCATTTGGATTTTTATATAGTTTCTCTTGCGGTGCGCACTGCACTTGGCATTGGGTGTTTTTTTTTTTCTGCTCATAACATAAACATTTTTCCATGTTTCAAAACCATTCTCGGATGATGATTGGTACAGGTGACACCATATTTATTCCATCGTGCTCTTCCGGGGCTGGCCCTATGAGGTGAGAAGGGGAGGCCTCTCTGGGAATTGAATGGTTCATCTGCGAGATTCCAGCCAAGGTGGGGGCTTTGCCTGGGTGGCCCAGATCACCTGGCCCTTGGGGATCTGGCCTGGAAATGTGTCCCTGGAAGATGGGGAGAGGCTCCACCAACACCCTGCCCACCCTGAGCCGAGCCACGAAGTGCCCCGGCCCTTGTGCTCAGAGAGACGTGGGTTCCAGCCACGGCCCTCATCCTCACAGTGACCTTCACTCCCCACGAGCTCCACTTCCTCTTTATAAAGCGCCCTGGCAGGCAAAAGACCCATGACAACGCTCTGCTCTCCATTTTTATATCTGAATATCTCAAAGCACTTAGCAAAGACTTTTATTTTCTCATTACCCCAAGGAGAGGAGGTCATTCGGGAAAATGGTACAAATATTCCCATTTGTCAAAAGCAAGGAGGAAGTGAGTTAAAAGGAAAATTCTACCACTTAACTGAGCAAAAGCTACCCAGGAGAGAACACAGGGGTCCGCCTGCCTCTCCATGCACCCAGTTCGCCTTCTCCAATGCAGTTTCAGGCACCTCATTACCGAAAACATGGCTGGGAGCCAAAACCAGGTTTCCATTTTGCCAAGAATCAATCCCTCCCCAATGGCCCCAGCTCAGGAGACCCTCTTACCTCGTCCAAGGTCTCAACCAGAACCATATTCTTTTATTATTATAGTTATGTAAAATACATGTTTAATACATATAGATAGTCATGGGCAGCGGGGGGGACACTAGACAGAAATACACCAGACACTAAATAAGGTTGGCTCATGAGGGTTAAGTTAGGGGTACATTTCTTTCCCTTTGATCTATTTTCAAAAACTGTTTAAAACATGGTTTTATTTTTCCGGTACATAGGGAAGAGTGTGCATTTCTGAGTCAGATCCACCAGCGCTGGAACGCTAGCTCTCCTTTAACGAGCTAGGTGAGCTCAGGCAAATGACTGAACCTCTCAGAGCCTTATTTCCCGCCAGGTGCAATGGGAATCAAACCACTGCCTGCCTTGTGTCTTTCAATCCCACAGTAAGTCACAGCACACCAACTGACACACAATCAGCCCTCAGTAAATGTCTGTTTCGTTTCTCTTTCAATAAAATGAAAATGTAAAATCAACTCGGCTTCCTGGCTGCCCTTGGGGACAGAGGCAAGACTCTTCTCCTGCATCCTCCCTCCAACTTCATCCACAGCCCTCACCAGTCCCTTCCCTCCCCTACTTGCCCCACCCCAGCAAATCCCCAGCACACAGACCTCAAGATGCTGCTCCCAGCTCTCCTGGGACTTGCCTGGAAGGTGAGGAGGGGGCTCTGGGAGTAGAGAAGCTCCCTCCTCCGACCTTCTCCACCAGCACAGGCCCAGGCCAGCCCCTCCAGCCAGCACACAGGCCGCATGCGATGACTCGGAGGACACGCTGGGAGATCCCTGGGTTTGTGCCTTCTTGGCAGCCACCCTCTGGGAACAGGTGCCAGGCTGCAAAGGCCACCTGCTCCCGGGGGGAGGGGGGGGCAAGGGCCACATTCCCGTCTGCGAGGAGAGGCCAAGGAGAACCAAGATGGCACCAGCCCCTGGGAGTCAGCTCCTCCCTGGGCAGGCAGTCCAGGCCAGCCCAGGGACTGCCACCTGCGCAGCCAACAGCCTAGCCCTGGGCACTGCAGCCCTTTTCCCTGCTCCCTCCAGGGCTCTGTACTGGGCGGACACGTTTGCCTGGCTATTGGCAAACATGCTCCAACAGATTTGTGGTGGCCACAGCCTCTGGGCTGGGGTTCCAGCCTGGCCTTGGGGTTCTTGGAGCTCAAACACGGGAAGCCCTCTGCCTTACTGCCTTCATGATGACAGATGGCAGGACAGAGTAGAGACAGTACTAGCAGCAACAATAGCTGCCCCTCATCGCCATGTGGCAGGCCTATGCTAGGTGCCTTTCCAGCGTTATTTCATTTAATCCTCACACCAACCCCATGCGACAGTGCCATCATGAATCCTCTTTTACTAGTGAGGAAACTGAGGCTTAGAAAAGCCAGCGATAGGTCCAAAGTCAGAGTCCCAGTAAGGGAGAAACTAGGGATGTGAGCCCATGTATGTTACCACTATCCTCCAGCAGCGCTCCTAAAACAAGCAGACTCCACCCGTCTTTCCCAGAAAGAGGCCCCTGAGCGGCCTCCCTAGCCCACTGGGGGCTCAGACACCCCCTAGGAGCAGGCAGGCTGTAATTCTGCCTAGACAAAGCCATCTCCATGCCTCTTGCCCTGCAGGAATAGGGAAGACGCTACCCCTCTAGGGAGACAGGTTGGTCAGGCTGAAGAGCTGCTGTGTCACAGATGAGAAGCGTTACTGGGGGGGTATCTGCAAGGGGGAGGTGTTTCTTTCCCTGCAGCTCCTAGGAAAGTGAGGAGGTCTGGGGACATGGGATCACTGGCAAGATGGCCTGGTACTAGTAGGTATCTACTGACTGATGTACTGGAGTGGACACCGTGGGCTGGAGAATGATGGAGGTGGGGCCCTTGGCATCCATGAACCCTCAACATTGCAAGCCTTCTTTACAAACCAGGCATAAGACCAACTTAAAATGCTGTACTCTTTCTTTTAAAATTAAAATAGGTCCGTAAGAGCAGGCTGGACACAGGGAGGAGGCCAGACAAAGCCCCCACGGCATGAGCCACCAGCTCCCCAGCTGCCAGGGATGAGGTCCTGGGATCCAGCAGCAGGTCCCATGAAAGCTGGTGGAGCCAAGCGGGGTGGGGGCCGGGGGGTCACCCGGGACAGACAGTCTCCAATCGTGCTGAGCACAGCACATCACTTCATTCAGGAACGCAGAGTAAAATGTACAGCTGGGTCTGGAGTTGATTCAGCCCTTAACTCGTTCGGGATCGCTGGCGGAGCCACGAGATGGCAAGGGGAGGGGGGCTGGTCACCTGGGGGAGGGGGCTGGGCCATCCCTGGGAGAGCGGCAGGCTGGGGCACAGCCCCTGCTGATCATGTCTGATACATGCAAAAAGAAATCATAATTATTTGCAAAAATCCCTCTGAAAACCAAACTAGCACTGGGAGTCGAGGGAGGGATGTGGGAGCGTGTGTTAGGTGGCGGGCGGAGGTTGGGGGAGCTTGCTTTCTACCCACTGCCAAATTCTCATTGACTGTCAGCTCCAATCCATTTGGAACTCACTGACTCAATTGCCTTTTCACGGGGAAAGGAGCCGGCACAATGCAGGGGACTTTTCAGCTTCACATTAGCACACAGGACACTGGGCAATGTCCGGGAATCCACACTCAACACCCTCCCGGGGCCGCTGGCCACCCCCGCCCCCAGGCAACCGAGCCAGCTCTGCCAGGACACATCTGCTCACCCCTGTTTTCATACTTTGGGTTTTATTTATTTACTTTTAACGGCTAGGCCACTGGAGAAGTGTGTGTGTGTGTGTGTGTGTGTGTCGTGTGTGCACATGTGTGTACATTTGCACATGTGCACATTTGTATGTGTCGTGAGAGACAGGGGCTCCATCTCCCCAGAAGAAGGGCCTGTAAGAGTTCATTCCAGAGCAGTTCCAATTCTTCCTCTGCCTAAAGAAAGGAGGGATGGAAAGAGGAAATCCAAATTAAGTTTCCAGAATGAAAGGATATGGGGGAGAGAGGTTCACTGAAACTAAATCTGGAAAGGTTCAGTTATGGATGGATCCACATTTACTGGGGGAGTGTCCCTAAGAACTCTGCAGGCCCAAACGCTCTTCAATCATCATTATGAAAATAATATTGGCCAGCGTGGTGGTTCACACCTGTAATCCCGGCATTTTGGGAGGCCTAGGCAGGTGGATCATTTGAGGTCAGGAGTTCGAGACCAGCCTGACCAACATGGTGAAACCCCATCTCTACTAAAAATACAAAATTAGCCAGGCGTGGCGACCCACACCTGTTATCCCAGCTACTCGGGAGGCCGAGGCAGGAGAATCACTGAAACCCTGGAGGCGGAGGTTACAGTGAGCCGAGATTGTGCCACTGTACTCTAGCCTGGGTGAAAAAAGTGACACTCCATCTAAAAAAAAAAAATCTACAATTATAATCATCACGATAATGATAGTGGTCCCCATTTTTCAAGTGCTCACCCTGTCCCCTCACTTCTGTCAAGTGCTTTCCACGTCACCTCCACTAATGATCACAAGAACCCAGCGAGGCGGCACTGCTGACTGCCTGCCCAATTCCACAGGACTGGAGAGGCAAGCCCGGGGCTCAAGGTCACAAAGGTCCCAAGTGGGGAAAGAAGGGCTTCAATCCCGTTCTGCCTCACTCTAGAGCGGCCACCTCACCCTGCCCTGGGAGAGAGGAAATCTGTGGCAGAATCAAAACAGAAGATGCCCTGGCAGCACAGAGGCCTTGGCCCTGGGAGCCCTCACAACATCTGGGGATGCCCTGTCCTCCGTCTCTATCACTGTCCCATGGGGGCCCCTCTGTTTAGCCCACGCTCGAGGGAAGCATCCCTTGGAGGGAAGCTGCCAACAGCACTTCCTGCGATGATGGAAGTGCTCCATCCACGCTGCCTGATGCAGGAGCTCCAGTCGCACGTGGCTGCGGAGGACCTGAAATGTGGCTCGTTCACTGAAGAACCAAATGTTCAATTTAATTTAAATTGCCACGTGGGCTAGTGGCTACTGCAGACCCCACACCCTCCAGCTGTCTCCCTACCTCCCAGCCCAAGAGCTATTTTGTTTTCTGTTTTTTGAGATGGTGCCTCACTCTGTTGCCTAGGCTGGAGTGCAGTGTCGCGATCTTGGTTCACTGCAACCTCTGCCATCCAGGTTCAAACAATTCTCCAGTCTCAGCCTCCTGAGTAGCTGGAATTACAGGCACACACCGCCACACCCAGCTAATTTTTTCTGCATTTTTAGTAGAGATGGGCTCTCACCATGTTGGCCAGGTTGGTCTCGAACTCCTGATCTCAAGTGATCTGCACACCTTGGCCTCCCAAAGTGCTGGGATTATAGGCATGAGCCACCATGCCCAGCCCCAAGAGCTATTTTGGAAATAAACTAAAAGCATCCAAGGACAGGAGCATGACCTACCAGGAGAGGCCCCACCTCAGTCAGCAGACCTCTCCTCTGTTCCTTCATGGCCTTTCAAAAATGACCAGCCAGCCTCCAGCTTCTCTGCCTGCCTGCCTTCCTTGTCTTTCTTGCCTGCCTCCCTCCCTCCGTGTCCCCTCCCTCCCTCCTCTCTTCCTTCCTTCTTTCCTCCCTCCCTCCCTCCCTCCTTTCTTCCTTCCTTCCTCCCTCCCTTCCTTCCTTTTTCCTTCCTTTACTTCCCTCCCATTCCTTCTCTTCTCCTTATCCTTCTCTTCCTTTCTTTCCTTCCTTCTCATCTTTTTCCTTCCTTTCTTCCTTCTTTCCTTTCTCCTTCCTTCCCTCCCTCCTTCTCTTTCTTCATTTCTTTCTTAGAAAAAAGCATCCATTTAATTAGATAAATCCTCCAAGCACGTGGCCTGGAGTTCGTCATGGAAATTAACCTGCTTCCAGATCTCAGATAGTGAAACAAGAACCGGGGTGATTTGGCATAGCGCAGTGAAATGGGAGAGGCTGATGGAGTTTCATACACCTCATCTTCCATAAGTGCCCCTCGCCCCTCCAGTGCCCCCCGCTCCACAGCCTCATGCCCTTGCTTCCTTAGGTCACTGCCTCCATGGCACCTCTGCCTCTTCTCCTGGGGAGCGCCCATCCCCGGGGCAGGTGGGAAAGCTCGGCTCCTTCCATGCCAGGGCCTAAAGGGGAACCTGTGATCCTCTGCCCCTTGGCTAAGCCCTGAGCCTCGGCGATTAGCTCAGGCTGAGACCCAACTGAGGCTCAGCCCACGCTGGCTGCTTCATCCTTGTCCTGCGCCCCTACTACGTGTTGCTCCCTGGCTGTGTTCGATCCATGAAATAAAGCTCAAAGTAGAACGGCAGCAAATGTCAGCTGGGATCCTCTCATCTAATCCTCATGGTCCACGTGGCGAGAATTCCACCTCCCATTTTACAGATGTGGAAACAAAGGATTCGAGGAATGAATCTGTCCGAGTCGGGGCAACTCGATTCACATTCGGCTCAGCCTGGCTCCTGATCCCACGCACCGGTCCCTCGGCCAGCCACACAGCCTCCATCTGCGAGATGCCCTCATGGGCACGACTCTGGGATTGCCAGCACCCAGAATTCAGCTCACACAGTGTGTAGAGGCCACCAGTGCCTTGGGCCAGTTTCCAGGATCTGCGCCCACGACGCCCCACCCTAGCCTTTCGTCCCAAACAGCTCCCGTGGGACCCACCTCACCCCACTGAGCTCCAGGAGCGCTAGGTCTGGCCAGTGTAGGAAAGAAAGAGCAATGACCCCTGCTCCACTTGAGGGACTGACCCTGCATGAGGGCAGAGTCTTTATCCTCATCCCCTCCGGACCCAGCAGCAGAAACACCAGGAGGACCCCAGGCAGGCCAGAGAGGTGAAAGACACGATGCAGAATTTCTGCCTGACACCACCTCACCCCGCACCTCATAGTGTCCCAGCCCCAGATGGAAAGAGAGCAGGCACTTCCGGTTCCCCTTTCCGTGACAATCCCTAATAAGCCACAAGCGCTTCCGTGTCCTCTCCCGAGTGGGTCTGTAACACACACAGGTACCAGGCCTGGTCCGAACACTTCACATGTCTTAGCTCATCTAAGCCTCACATCAACCCCACGAGGTAGGTACCACTATGCCCATTTCACAGAGGAGGCACAGGCTAGTGAAGTGACTGACGCAAGGTCACCCGACTTTGATCCCCAGCTCATTCGCTCCAGAATGCACCATCAACACCACATCCAGCTCCTCAAATGAACCTGTTGGCTCCAGAGGCACACAACAGCAAAGCACACCCCATATCCCATTCTGCCTGAGAAGCAACCCCCAGTCCAGCCCCAAGTTCCCAATGATAAGAGAACAGACCTGCAACCTGACACAAACATGTAACTCCAGCAGCTCATGGGACATCCAGGCCCATGGCTTTCTGGAATGGAATTCACCGGGGTCCCCTTTGAGACTGATACCATATTGCATAAAACCCGCCTCCTCTGACCTTGGGGACACCTTGCACTTGACAATGCCAACCACAATAAATTCTTCGTTACATTTAATTACTTTCATCAGGACAACCCTCTGAGGGTGCTAGGGTCAGAGGCCATTTGACAAGAGAGGAAACTAAGGCCCAGAAAGGTAAAATGACTCACCGAAGGCCACACAATGATTTACTGCAGAGCCAGAATGAGAACAGGGTCCCCAGACGCATAGCCTATCAGGCCACACCTTGCAAGACCCTAAGTGTGGGGCTGGAGGAAACGCAGGGGAGTGGACAGTAAGATCTGAGTGGAGCTCGGGGCCACCCGTGTCTCACCCCGTCCCCCGATCCCCGGCCAGAGATGCTGGGGCCTGACCCATGACCTCCCCAGGGATCAGATTTCCCCGAAATTCCCAAAGGAGCTGTGGGGACGAGTGGGCCCGGAAATGGCCCTCACATAGCGAGCTGCACAGCTGAGCTCCCCGGGGCGAGGGGGGCGGACAGAGCTGGAGATGCTGGCACAGCCCTCATGGGTACTCTGCCAGCAATTAGTGCTGGGGAAGGGTGCCAGCCTGGCAGAGCTCATTCCCCCACCCCTTCTTCTCATTTACACACGCACATGATCACACACACACACACACACACACACACACACACACGCACACACGCTCACCCACCCAGAGAACAGCAGCAAAAAGGCAGCGAGGCTTCCTTTCGGTAAATCTCATCAGCAAGGCACACGTGGGGCTTGCAATTTGGCCATTACTGCTCTTAAACAACTGCAAAGCAGAATCTACCCCCCATTAACCCATCCCGCCCTCCCTCCGGGCTTCCCACCGGCTCTGGTACCAGCCTTCACCGCTGACTCCCACACACCCCCTTTCAAAGCTCCCCAGAAGTTGCTTTCCCAAAGAAACACAGAGTCTAAACATTTTTTTTTAAAATATGGTAAGTCCAACCTGAATTGTGCTGTTCTCCATGCTGACCTCTCTCCGCAGAGCAAACTATCCAAGGTTTGAACATGACCTTGGCTAAGACCCTTGCTCAAACATCCTAGAATCCCTGAGAACATCAGCTAGGTAAGGAGATGTGCTTATCCAGAACGGCCCCTTATGCATGTCCAAAGGCTCTGCCATTAAGGGGATGTATCCATTACCACGGATGGGAGAACCAGGAGAGCTGCCTTTGGCCTGGCTTCGGGCATTGCTACCTGAGCAGGTGGGTTCTTCAGAGGGCAACCTGAGTGTTAGCCCGATCCACCTATGGGGTCTCCTGGTGATAATGTGACAGCCCTCTCCTCTCCCAATACAGAGGCAGGCAGCTGAGAGGTGGTGGGGACCTATCTTGCCTCCTCCCTCCTGCCCCCACCCCCTGCCTCTTCCTGGAGAACTGGAAAGGCCACCAGAGCAGGGGGCCCTAGAGGGTCCTTAGACTGGGTTTATAAGATCTGCAAAACCCCTCAAAGTATAAGCAATATTTATGCTTATGAGATTTTTTTTATTAAGAGGATTCTCAAAGGGGGCATGTGGACTCAAAAGAAGAGCAGCAGCACAGCCCAGAGACCCCCGCCCCCTCCCTCGCCGGGCTCAGCAGTGCCTCACGCCCAGGTGGCCAAAGATGGAGCGGGCAGAGACCACAGACAGGACTCCAGTTGTCCCAGCAGCAAGCTCCCTGACCGCTGCCTCCTCACCCGGGAGCTGCTCCTGCCTGGAAGCTGGTCACTGGGAGGGCTGGCCCGGGAGCTGTGCCATGCCCTGGGCCAGCGCCCTCCTTCCTGTGCGCCAGGGCTGCCTGCCCAGCCAGCAGAGGCATCGCACAGCGGAGCCCACCAGCGGGGACGAGAGGGGAAGCCAGCAGCCGCTGCCGCTCTGGAGAACCTCACAGATCCTCTAAGCCACCTAGTGTCCAGAGCTGAGCTCCAGCCACCACGCTGTCCCGCCTGCTTCCCAGAGCAGCCACTGCAGGAGAGCCCAAGGGGACAGCAAGTGGGAGCCTGGTGGGGGACAAGCCTCCTCTAACCCTACCCGTACCTGAGCCTTCTCCAGGGACCTAAGGCCAGAGGGCAGAGGCCAAGCTGGCTGGGGACACGGCTCCCAGAAGAAAGCAAAAACCCTGTGGCCCCAGCCCACACCCGACACCCAGGGCAGGGCTGTTCCCATCACCTCTGCTCCTTACCCCTAGCAAGTCCCTCTATCTTTGAGATCCCCTGTGTCATATCAGACAATCCATCCTACCTGGGACATCTTGGGGTTCCCCCAACCCCAGCCTCCAGGCCTCCTGCTAAACCTCCCAAACCCTGGGCCTGCCACTTTCCCAGGGCCTCTGGGCGCCCCCCTCCCGCCCCCTCCTCTGCTGTCTCTTTTCTCTGTGTCCTCAAGACTCCTCTCACCTTGAGAAGTGTTAGGATTACCCAGCATTTACACTCAATGCGCTTCCTTATTCCTTAAGACTTATTAAGAATGATAATGAGTTCCGAAGGAGCGAGGCGTCCCTGTCTCTCTCCCTGTCTCTCCTTCCCCCCCTCTCTCCCTCCCCCCCCCCCCCCCCCCGCTTAACTCTCTTTCTCTACGTGTCTTTTTCACCAAAGACACATAGGACAAATCCAGACCAAAAGGGAAAAAAATTCCAACAATATGGAAGAAGGGCACTTGAGGATTCTATTCAAGAAACCCATCTCTCTTCTCTCTCCCTGTTCTCAATTACTCCAATTTAGAAAAAAAAAAAACCTCCCCCCTTCCCTTCACACTGTCCAGGCCACCCCTCACTCTGCCGGACCTTGAACAGGGGGAACAGGAGAAGGGCCCAGCTTGCCTGCAAACCTCGTTAGCCTGGAGCTCTTAAACGGCTGATTAATTTTTGCAGAATTGACGACAGCCGTTAGCTTTTCTTCCCCAAGCTGTGGCCTCAGAACCGCGGCAACTTCACTTGGTGAACTTGAGGGGCCGAGATGGGGGTGTCCCTCTCCCCCAGTGGCCTCCTGCTGCTGGCACCCCAGGCAGGCCTGGGGCCAAAGGGAGCCACGCAGATGGCACCGCCCAGGCAGGAGACCGACCCACTCGCAGAGCGGCGTGGCACCCAGAGGAGAGATCGCCAGGCAGCCTGAATCACGGCTGACTTTTGGCCATTTGGGACTTTTAAATTTCAAAATAAGAAAGCCAGGAGAAAGTGGGCAGAGAAGAAACCAACCCGGGCCACTGGCGATGATGCCTCCCGCCTGCACCCTCCCAACCACACCATGTATCCCGGGCACAGGGACCGGCCTTATCGGTCTGCCGGGCTGCCCTTCAGAGAGAGGGAAGAACAGATCCTAATGAAATTACGGTTTTTAAAATGTCTATAAATTAAATCTCTCCTCTCTCTGTGAATCTCCCCCTGAGCTCCCTCTCCTCTACCAGGCTTGTTTGCCTCTCTTCCGTTCCCTCTGCTCATGTCTGTTTTTCTGATATAGACATCAAGAGGTTACGGGCTCAATTACAACTCCGCTGGAGTCTCAGCATCAGACTGCCTCGGCCTTCTCTTCTCTTCAGAAACAAGATACCAAATAAATCTCTCTTCTTTATATTTTTATTTTCAATGCCAAAAGGCTAAAGATTCATTCCGTGGACTCGAAGCCTTTGTGAACTTTGTTCGGATGGTGGGGAGAATATTCTTTTTAATTGTGTCTGAGTACAACATAAATGCTTCTCTCTTTATCTCGTTCCTCCCTTGTTAGGACACAGACACAAACCTTGGCTATGCATGAAATTTTAAAAAGAGGGAGAGGACAGTATAAATGTGCTTAATGTCTCTCTATGAGGCGGGGCAAGTGAGCCCTGGAGAATATTAGCAGGACATCTAGCACATTCTAAAGTTTGGGGGGGTATCATGAGGATTCATATTAGCAAATGTCCATTTGTAAAGGCCAGATCATAAAAGGTGATTTTTTTAAAAAAAAACAGGGGAAAAAAAATGCTTTCACCTTCCCTAATACTGCCAGGAGACACAGAAGGGCAGATGTGCCGTCTATATAATTCTACATCCTAAAAGGCCCTCTTCCCATCCAAAAAAAAAAAAGTTGAAAAATCCAAGTCTTAGTCAATCATCAGAGCTGCTGACTCCTGAGAAGAAACCAGCTCTGAGTTGTAGGTCTAAGGGGAAAAAGCCAAACAAAAACCAAAACCCCACTCTACTTCTGGAAATATCGACCAGTGGGGATTCCAAAAGCGACTTTTCCTGGAAAAAGCACTTGAGACAAAGGTCGGAGAAAGCGGAAGCTGAAGGTGAATCAAAAAGAAAAACTTTTCTTTCCAATTAACTGGACAGGGAAAAAGAAGGGAGGTGGGGAATGCACATCACTACCAACTCATTAATTCTTTCCTGTAAACAATTTAATTAAATTCTGCTAAATACAGGAGAAATACTCATTTTGGAGTGCTTCCCCCAACCTCAAAAGCAAATTCCTCCAGGTTCCTCCCCCCCATGCGAACACCTCCCTCGTCTCCAAGCTACACAGCCTTCCAGTGGATTTCCAACCCAGGCGTGGACTGCACTGCTCAGGGCTGCGAGAATGACAGCCTCATATGTCTGAAAGCTGACACTTTAGCTTTGAAAAGAAATGGGGGAAAATAAGCTGTTGACTTCTTGGTTAAAGTATTTTCTTGTTCTACTCATGTTCTTATGTCACTGGGCTAAAAAAAGAGAGAGAAAGGGGGAGAGAGAGAGAGAGAGAAGAGAGAGAGAGAGATATGACTTTCCTTGAATGATCTGTTTAACCTAAGCCAGAGGAAAAAAAAGAAAGTCATTAATTACTTATGTGAGCTATTGCTTCAGAAAGACAATAAACCTGCCCGGTCGCCATGGATATGACATATTTGCTCTGAAAACAACACAATAATTAGCAAAGGGGAAAGATACAAGGAGAATATGCAAACTCCTGAGTTTAAAGCCACAGTGCTCTTTTCTACTCGTAAGCCTCTGTTCTGTTTGCAATCCAAATCAAACAAATTTTTAAAATATAGCAAAGAGGGAAATAATAGGAATGGTTCCTCTCGCCTCTAAGCTGAGAAGCAACAACCACTCTATCTCCCCCCCAATATAAAATAATATAAAAGAGAACCAGGGTGGCAGAAGGAAAAAAAAAAAACTCAAGTATTGCCTCTGTTTTATTTCCTATAGCAGGGGTGGAGTCAGGTTTCTTTTTTTTTTTTTTTTTTTTTTTTTAAAGTGTGCTCTTATTTAGCATTGGATCTTCTGGCCAGATATAAATTTATTTATGAAAGCCAAATGCACTGTGCATGGCTCACCCCTCCCCAAAGTAAATGAAAATGTGAAGGGGTGGGGTTGGGGGGTGGCGTCCAGTTGAAAAAGTAAAGCAGTATACTCAGAAAGCAGCATCTCTATGGAGGGACATTCTCTCCCCCTACCTCCAAGAAAATGGAACCCCTGCTTTACTTTAATATTAAAAATGCATTAAATGGTTCTACCTACAACTTACTCCCAAAGGATCATTAGGAAATGCAATCACTTTGTATCATATCTGTCAGCGTGATAAATATCTGAGTCAGAGTCAGTTTGCAATTTTTCAGTGTCACAAAACAAGATAATTTTTTTCTGTCTTCCTTTCTTAATTCACTACACCACCTCCCCCCCCACCCAAACCAGCCACAAATCTACAGAAAAATACCTGGGCAGAGGAGAAAAGGAGAAAAAGTTGATGTACTGTCACACACCAGGCAGAGGTTACTGATGTTCTCCCCAAAAGCAGGCAAAATTGAACTTTAAAATATTTGGGTGACAATTTTTCCCAAAAAATAAATAAATAAAGCACTCCATTAAGTTTGACTAAAAACTCCTTTCCCCTCTTTCCAGAGGCTAATTTTCCTAAAACAGATGGTCAGGATCTAAAAGAGAAGCAAATATACCTCAACCCCCACAGGCAGAGAAATCTAACTTTGAACTTCTTTTAAATTAAAAAGGGGTGGGGGCAAGATAAACTATTAATAAGTATGAAAAAAATTAGCTGAGCTACAAGTTTTGTTTTTCTTATTAAAAAATTATTTAAACACAAGGGGAGCAGATATAAAAGGGAGTTTCATATTCAACTGACTTTCTTATTTTTTTAAACAATAGCTTTTTTTTAAGATTGGACTCTTTGATCTTGAAAGAATTTTGCTCCTATATGATGGGGGGGGAGGGGGTGGTGGTGAAATGATCTGTTTTAAATGATGATGCAACTTAGAGATCAAAGCCCTCGCTTTCTTCTAGCCATAATAAGCTGTGCTTACCACAAAGCGTAAGGCTCCCGGGCTGGGCTCCTCTCCTTCGTAAGAAGGAAATAAAATGCGCCCAGACTCAGAGCAAGACTCGAAGTCTCGGCAAGGTGCAAAGTCTGAAAAACAAACAAACAAGGCAAAAGGGGAAAAAAAAGAGGAAGGCACTGCCCCTTTAAACGTTTTAGCGCATATGGAGTTTGATTTCTGAAAGAGATCAGTTTAACATCTCCATAGAAACCAGCAACAGATTATCATCAACAGAATAAATAACTAGTCTAATAAATTAAACAGGAGGCATAAGATCGCTGGAAACCTGATTACTGAAGTTCAACAATATTCCCCATAAACTCTCCTTAACCGCCTCTAAGGTGGCTAACAAGAAGGTGGTGGGGGGAGGCGGCGATCTCTCCAATTCGCCGGACTCTGGGGACAAGACGGTGGCGGCTGCCTGGAAGGGAGAAGTTCTCCACTCTGCTCTGGAGAGGGTCCGAGAGCTCCAGTGAGGGGCACACCCTAAAAACCGAAGTTTAGAAAGTGGGAAAGAGGCTGGGGGTCGGGGAAGGTGGCCCGGGTCGCGGGAGATTGCGCAGGTCGCGACGCCCGCCCGGGACGCACCGCCTTGTCGCCACCAGGACGCAAACCCCGCGCTTTGCGCTTGGGCGCCGAACTGCCCAGCGCCCCCTCCGGGCACGTGGAGCGCAGCCCCGGCGCAGCCCCCGGGGACCAACTACCCCCCTCCCCATGCCCGGCGCAGCTGCTCCTGCTCAACCGGGACAGCTCCCTTTAGGACGGCGACGTGTGTGTGTGCGCGTGTGCGTGTGTGTGTGTGAGTGTGTATATATGCGTGTGTGTGTGTGTGCGCGCGCGCGCGCGTCGTGGGTTGGGCGGTGGGGGGGGGACACCAAGATTATCCGGCGATCTGTTTCCCAGTCCCCTCGTGCGCTCTCACCGCGCGCCTGTACCGGCTCCGAAATTTACTAACTTTGCCCAGCGACTATCAGGGCCTTTCCCCCCTCGCGGCCCCCAGCCGCTGTAAGTGTGCGGGCTGTCGGCGGGACAACCCAGCAAGGTGAGGGCCGCGCCCCCACACTCCACTCGGGCAGAGACGCACACTCCGCCCCGTGGCCCAGGGATCCGGGTTTGGGGGAGCTCCACACTCAGGAGGGGCGCTACTGCCGCTTTCCCGTAGGGCACGCACCCGCACCCGTGCCCTCGCCAGCGTGGCTGGAAGGAGGTCCTCGCCGTGCCCAGAGCCGGCTTTCCAAGCTGAGGCTGGGGCAGAGGAACTTGTGTGGAGGAAGAGGGGGCTCCCTGCCTCCCTCAGCGCTCCACCAGCCACCCCCAACTCCGGACCCGGGTCGGGGATGACTTGGAAGAAGAATCTTCGCCCACCCCCTAGGGAAAAATCTATTATTATTATCTTAATCTACGCCCCCAAAGTGTCCCTCCCGCCGTGATTGACGGCGCATACACCTGTTCCCTCCGCGGAGGAGCTTCCAACGCCGGGGACAGACATTCGCCCAAAAGCTCCGCAGCAGCCCAGCAACCGCCCGCCCGCTCACGGCCAGCCCCCGCCCCGGGCCCCAGCGCGCCCCTGCCCGCACCTTGCCTCCCCGGCGGCCGCCCCCTCCCCTTCCAGGCCCGGCTGCTCGGCCCGCCAGCTCCCGGCCGTGCTGGGTTCGCAAAGAGAGAGAAAGAACAGAAAGCAAAACTTCCTGGCGGCCGACGGCCATCAGCTGCACATTCTGCAAATGCCACCGAGTAAAAATAAACCTGCCGCCGCTCCGCCCGGCCGGCTCACCCCGGGCGCACGAATCGGCCCCCTGCCCCGGGAGCTCCCTGACTCGGTCTGGCCCGATCCCCCATTCCCGCGCGCCCCTTGGAGCCCCGCTCCCCGACTCTCCTCCACCAGCCACCAAGCTCTCCTTTGCCGTGAAGCCCGACCCCAAGTGACCGGGTAATCGGCTCTTTCCCTTTGGTGTTCCCTGCGCCCCCACAAACTACTTTTCTCCCCGTCCTTCACCAGGTGCCTATTTCAGCCCTGCGCCCTTGGCTTCAGGGATCCTCCTCCCCAATTGTTGAGCCCCGAGGTCACCCTCAGCCCACCCTGGGGGAAGAGACCCCACCCGACCCTCTCCCACGCTGCAAAGCCCCCCGAGAGCGCACCGCTCCACCAGCCCGCTAGCCCACCAGCCCAGCTTCCCACGTCTCCGGGTGCAACTTCTCTCCCGGAGCACACAACAGCCGGCAACAACTCGCCCGAACTTTCACCCGGACCCAGGCGGGCTCCGACCGACAGCCGGCTGCTCAGGGCCGATGCCCCGGCTCTTCGAGCCCTGTGTTGCCGGCCCTTCACCCGGGGAGGCCGGGGCTGGGTGGGGAAGGGAGTGAGGAGCGCCACTTGCCGCGCCTGGAGCAGCGCACTTGAGATAAACTTCCCAGGCACAGATGAAAAAGGGGGCGCCGCTCCCCCATCCAAGAAATCTCTTGCCTTCGATTTCCTAGCCGGGGATACCCCTTGGCACCCCGCACCTAAGCTAACACTGCCTACCTCTGCTGGCAGCACCTACACCCGGTATCCGGGCACAAGAGCTGGCTGGAGGGGTTCCCCACCCGCCCCTTCCCATGGGCAAAGTCTTGCAAAGTCACCCCAGGCACCCCTCACCCCTGCTTCCTTCTCTGCCCCGGAGAGCGCACGACCCCTCTGCTGCTGGGTGGGGTGGGGTGGGGTGGGGTGGGGGTGTAGGGGGAAGGAGTGATTACCCGGTATTGGCGAGCACCTGCCCCCCCGGGAGCCCACAGCGCGGGGGGCGCCCCCACCCTATTAGCAAAGTCCTGCACTCGTGCCTGGCACCTCCCCCTCTTCTCCCCTGCCCCGCTGCCCCCTCAGTTGGAGTAAGTGACCCCCAGGAGGAGCAGCCCTCCCCTCCCCCGGAGCCGCGCGCCGGGCATTCCCCTGGCCACGGCGGGCAACGTGCCGCCCCGCGCCCGGGTGCCAGCCCTCCGTGCCCCCTGCCTCCGCACGGCCTGAGTTGGGTGGCAGCCGCCGCTCGCAGGCTGGCTGGCTGGCTCTCTCGCTCGCTCGCCCGCTCCCTGCTGCAAGCGGCAGCCCCGGGGGTGAGGGGGTGCACCGGGACGGGGGGCGAGACGGGGAGGCGCCCCGGGAGGCTTGAGGAGCTGGGGGGCGTGGGGGGGGGCGCGGCGAAGGGAGCGCCGAGTCTCTTACCTGCACTTGGGGCGGCTTTGGGTGACTTTCCAAGTCCGGGGGAAAAATGTGTGTGTGTTTGGGATGGAGCGCCGCGGGCGCGCATGCGCTGCCCAAAGTTGCCGGATCCCGGATTTTTCGCTCCCAGTCTCTGCTCTCGCCCGCTGTGATTATGGAATTCTCCGCGGCCGGGCGGGCGAGTGGGTGGCATACAAAACCCGGGCCGGATCGCGGGGCCGGGCTCCGCTCCACCCTCACACCCCCAGACCTGCCCCTCCCGGATCCTTCCCACCCACCTCCCGGGCTTAACTCGACGTGCGCGCGCGGCGAGTCGCGGCCTGCGGAGGAGCATCTGAGCGCTCGGCCCCCTTCTGCAGCTCCGGAGGCTTCTACACCCCCCAACTGAGTTGAGTTGAGGCTAGTGAAAAAGAGAGAAAGGATGGGGGGGCTTACTTTTCACCTGTTCTGAACCCCGAACTTTTACCTGTTCTGAACCCCAAAGAGTTAGAACGTTAGAATGGTGGAACCCAAAGGAACGTAATGTTCCCACTGTTTGGTATCTGCTTTGCACTTATTCTTTGTAAGGGAGTTTTTCATTCAATCTGTTGTGCAAGAAATAAATCCTTCAGTGAGCAAGATAGGCCATGCAGAATGAACCTTACACGGAGGGGCTGGGGGGCAGATAATATACATGAAAACAAGTGGATAATGTTATTTCATACAGTGAAAGTATCCATGAGGAAAATAAACCAAGGCAACAGGCTACAGAGTGTCCTGGGGGCCAGACATGGTGGTGTACATCTGTAATGCCACCACTTTGGGAGGCTGAGGCGGAAGGATCGGTTCAGCCCAGGAGTTCGAGACCAGCTTGGGCAACCTAGCAAGACCTCGTCTCTAAAATTACTAAACAAAACAGTGTCTTGGGAGAGCTAATCCCCCTGCCCCCAGATGGTAGGGAAGAGCCTTTGGAGGGGCACTTTCATATTCCACTGAAGAAACCCCATTTTCTCCCGTACTGATTTGAGGTGGCCACACCTGCTGGGCCTGGTGGTCAGCTTCAGTGCTGGGGCCCTGTAACTCTGGTCCTGCCTTTCTCAGCAAGCCCACCCCTCATTCCAGGCCCGAGCTGCTTTTCCCCTCAGCATAAGGGTAGGATGGAAATATTGAGAGGCCTGAAAGAAAGTGAAAACACCCAGATGATGAAATAAGTGAGAAACTGACCATAGTAGTAAAGGAAATACGCGAATGATTCATGGAATAAATGAATATGAATTCAAAGTATGACCCACAGCTTCAAGCCCTGCTCAATAAAATGCATTACATGAAGAGGCAATGCCACAGGCTGGTAAAGATTGTTGCAGGCTGGTAGTCTTTGGAGCCTATCTGCAAGGTATCAGGAAAGTCTCTCAGGACCAGAGAAACAACCCAGCGCCCTGCATGATGATTGGCCAAGACGAGCATCTTCCAGGATGCGTTCCATACGCTGCCTTAAGCTGTAAGTTAATTGTCCAGAAGCATATGGACATGGACTGGAGGCCCGATGGCCCTGTGGCCATGAGGAGGCCAGGAGTTGCCCTGTCCCCTAATAAAGGCTCCAAATTTGGGAGAGGAAACTGAACCATCCCACACTTTTTAGACACTCAGTGATAGCTGCTTGTGTTAGATGGACTAGGGAAGAAACCACCTCAAAAAACCAGCTCCTCACTTCCTGGAATAGTGCCGGGGGTCCGTTCAGGATCTGTTCACACAGGAAGGCCAGGTTTAGGCGTTAGACACACCTCTCAGGGTCGTCTTGGTTTCTACCCTCCTTACCTCAGTAATTAACTGGAAGCAGCAACATGCTGATAATTAACAGCCCTCAAAGACCGCTGATTGGTTATGCTCCATTGCCGCCCCCACCATCCAAGGCATCCTCAGTTCTCAGGGGTTGGGTGCTCACCCACCATCTCCAAGCCCCTTGTGCTTGGTGACTCAGCAGAATGCACAGCCCCAGAGATCTCAAGCCCAATCCTGTCATCCTATGGAAGGAGAAACTGAGGCACAGCGAGCAGCAGTAACCTGAGAAGTAGCAAGTTAGCTCTTCTAACTTTTTGGCTCAGGGCTGAGTCTGCTCCTGGGCAGTGTAAATAAGGGGTTAACAGCTTGGGCTTGGGAGTCAGACCCCTACCACTTACCAGCTGGGTGACCTTGAGGAAGGCATTGGATCCTTCTCTGCCTCAGTTGCCTCCACAGTAAAACGGGAATAATAATAGTACCTACTGCCTGGGATTGTTGAGAGACTAAAATGAGTTAATGCAGGAAAAGGGCCTGGGCCAAGATATTGATCGATAAATGCCAGTAATTGTCATTGCTCCTTGGGACATCCAGGGCTCCCTTTACTTCTCATTTCTTTCCATCCTCTCTCCATTCCTTCTTCTCCTCCACTCTTTTTCTTCCCTCCAACAATAGTCCTTCACTCATTCATTCATTTGGTAGGCATGGCTGAGCCCTGAGGAAGAGCAGATCTCCACCAGTGCTGGGGAGGCAGAGAGGAAAGAGACAAATCCTATCCTTGAGGGGCTAGGGAATAATCCACTCGCCCCTCTGCCCCGCATCAGGCCTACCCCGATTTCCACTCTCAGGCTCACCCCTACCCCTTTCCCACCATAATGCCCTCCCCCACACCCTTTCCCACCTCTCTCAACATCTCCAACAGCCACATCACCTGCCAAACTTTTATTAAAATGTGTATTCCTCCCTCCATGTTTTTCTCAGGCATTTCATAATTCTCCCACCTCCTGAGAAGTCTTTCCACCTCCTCTAAAGGAATCTCATCTCAAGTAGGGAAGGCTGGAAACAGAGGCAAGGCTGGGAGAAGGGAAGACGATTTGGTGGGGAGGTGAAAAGGGAAAGTTCTTTGTTTCTCAGCCACCACCCCCAATGTTCCCCAAAAATTAAAGTAGGGGGCCAGGAGAGAGCGGCAACCCCAAACAGCAGCCTCTGGTCACAGCCAGACATCTCCATGCCTTGTTCCTCTAGCGCTTGCTTTTTTTCATTCTCCACCCCAACTCCCTGTGCAGGGACTGAAATCAGAGGCTCTTTCCCCTCATGTTCTTCAATTTAGCATTTCCCAAGCTTCCCCTAAAATAAAATCCAAGCGTTTCCCCTGTGGTCACCAAGGTCCTTCAAGATCTGGCCATCACCTATCCCTGGGCCTCACCTCCCTTCTTCTCTGCCTGGTTCACACCAGCTCCTTGCTGTCCTGGAAAACACCAAGCTTGTCCCACCCCAGGGCCTCTGCACCTGCTGTTTCTTCCACCTGAAACGTGGTCTTTGCAGGCTGCTTCCTGTGAATCGAATGGCATTGTCTTCATCTCTGCTCCTCTCTTCCCTCCTCAGGGGGGCTTTCTCACTCAAGCAGCTCCCAGCCTTTCTTTACCACTTTGTCCTGTTTGAGGGTCTACAATGGTTTTGCTTCCTCCTTTGTTCCCGTATTTCCTATCCGGCTGTCCCTACTAGGATGGGAGCTTTTTGGAGACAGACAGCGACTTTGTTTCATGTTCCCTGTGTCCTCAGCACCTTGAGCAGTGCCTGGCATAAAGGAGGCCCTCACTCTCCGTGAGTCAGGCAGAGAATCAAGATAAGCCAACGTGGTCCCCACCCTCTAAGTGCCTGTGCTGTGGAAGAATGACTAGAGAGGTCCTGGGACAAAGTTTTGGGGGAAGGAGGAGGAGCCCATATGAGCCAATACAACCCAGGACTTCCCAGGAATTACCAGGTTGCTGCGATGCCCTTGATTAAGATTGTTACTCCCTGGCATTTGGCCAGGCGTTCTACCATGGGGAAATGGATGGTTCTGGCGAACTGTACCCAGCAGAGGAGGCTGCACAGTTGGGAGGGGAGGTGGGTCAGCTAAGGACCCCATCAAAGCATCTCTCCGGCACCCTGCCTCCAGGCGGGCTGAGCATGATCAAGGGCGTCTCCCGTTTTGACATCTCCAGGGAAGACCCCCATACCTGCACACACATATAACTTGCCACTCCGAGGACAGAGTCTGCGCCTTTATCTCAGAAGCTTGAGAGCCAAGTGCCATGCCTGGCACCCAAGAGGCTGCCAATAATTGACTATGGAACGGATAAAGTTAAGTCTGTTTCAGTTTGTGTGACTGGGAAACTCTTGGAGGTAATCACAGCTCAGCTTGCTACCCGCAGTTTTGGGTTTCTGGTTCTCTACTGTGATGGAAAGCAAACTGTACATCCATCACTGATGTTTATTGAGTGATTGTTATGTGCCAGGCACCACGCTATCCCTTGCAGTGTCTCATTAGACCCGCATAACAACCATATGAAACCGTTGCGCTTATGACTATACCCATTACACAGATGAGGAAAGCGGGGCACAGAGAATAACCTTCCCAAGGCCGAGGCAGGCAGCCTGACTCCCTCGGGACCAGCTGCTTGGGCAGGGAGGTAACGAAAGCCTCGCTACTCCACTTACCCTGTGCAACAAGCATTTTGACCTTTACTTGATGTTCGTAAAGAGATGAAAATTGAATGTGAGTTGCATTAGGAGAGGAGGAGGGGGAAACAGAACAAAACTGTCCGTCATATTTGAATCTAGTAGAAGGAGAGGAAACAAAGAAATTACAGTGCAAAGCATCAGACCTTAGGCCGGGCGCGGTGGCTCACGCCTGTAATCCCAGCACTTTGGGCGGCCAAGACAGGCAGATCACCTGAGGTCAGGAGCTCAAGGCAAGGCTGGCCAACATGGTGAAACCCCATTTCTACTAAAAATACAAAAATTAGCCAGGTGTGGTGGCACATGCCTGTAATCCCAGCTACTCGGGAGGCTGAGGCAGGGGAGTCGCTTGAACCTGGGGGGCAGAGGTTGCAGTGAGCTGAGATCATGCCACTGCACTCCAGCCTGGGCGACAGAGTAAGACTCTGTCTCAAAACCCAAAACAAACAACAACAACAGAAAAGCGAAGCATCATATCTTGTATATAGTAAGGACTCAATAAATGGTAACAAAGAATCACTGCTTTTACGTTTTAAAATAGCGGCTGATGTGCTGGTTCCTTTCTGCTGGCGGTTCCTGGTTTCACGGTTCTCCCTGGGTGGGGTCCGTGGAGCTAGCATCACGGTAGGTGCTCAGTAGATCTTCGTGACTGAAGAGTCAAACAAGTGCCGAGATAAGTGATTATGGTGATTACTGGATAAGTTGCAATTACATTTTTTTTTTTTTTTTGAGATGGAGTCTTGCTCTGTCGCCCAGGCTAGAGTGCAATGGCGTAATCTCAGCTCACTGCAACCTCGACTCCTGGGTTCAAGCGATTCTCCTGCTTCAGCCTCCCAAGTAGCTGGGATTACAGGCGCGTACCACCACATCTGGCTAATTTTTGTATTTTTAGTAGAGACGGGGTTTCAGCATGTTGGTCAGGCTGATCTCGAACTCCTGACCTCAGGTGATCTGCCTTTCTTGGCCTCCCAAAGTGCTGGGATTACAGGTGTGTGCCACCGCGTCCGGCCTAATTAAAAATTTTTAAAAGTTGAATTCATCCATTTTATTTACAAGTGTCTCTCTTGGGAGTTCTGAGGAGGGAGAACAAGAGGGACTTTTTCCCAGACTCTGAGTTTGGTTCCCAAATGCCATCTGGTTGGTGAACTTCTTCCACCCCCAAATTCTGTCATTCTTTTAGCAAAGTCCATAATTCTTTGTTTCTGACTAAATATATAATATGCGGGGCTTTTTTTTGTAGAAAATTCAGAAAATACAGATAAACAGGAAAAAGCAAATTCAAATCATCTGTAATCCCATCACCCGTGGCTAATGTTCTGGTTGATGTTTCAGTGTGTTTCCTTCCGGTCTGGGATTTTTGTTTGCTTGGTTTTTGATCTTGGCTTTGTTTAGTTGTATAAAATCAGAATCACACGGAACATACTGGACTGTGGGGTTTTTTTTTAGCCTGACATGTGTATGTAGCATGAACATTTCCTCACCTCATTAAACATTCTTCTCCGACATGATTTTTAATGGCCATATTGTAAAGTTTGATCATAATTTACTTCCACAGTCCTTCACTATTGGAAATTTTGGGCATCGAACTTGTTTCCGATTCTTTTCATTATTATAAATAACTCTAATGAATATCTTCGTCCGTAAATAATCATGCACGTTCCTTAAAGTGGAATTGTTGAGTCGAAGAATGTGCCTGCGTTTCAAAGCTGTGCCTACCCATCGCCAGATCGCCTCCTCCCGGGAAGGCTGTGTTCACCTGCCCTTCCGCCGGCCGCATCTTCCGTATACTCTCCAACCTTTGGTGCTCTTTTTTTTTTTTTAAACCCCTGCTAATTTAATGGGTGAAAGAGTCTATGATTCTAGTAATGAATCCTTATTAGAACGGTGCTGGCCACAAGCAGGGCCGTTTCAAGGTTTGAGCGGCCTTGCTGAGATCCATAGCCTCCGGCAGGGATGGTGAGAAAGGCCGTCTCTCAGGAGTGGCCACCCAGAGCAAGGCGCGATGACAGGTTCTCGGAGGCCTCCAGAACAGCCCCTGAGCTCAGACTTCTTAGGCATCTCTTAGCCGATGGGAGAGAAGGGTGGGTCTGTCTTTGTCCTTCAATCTCAGCAGAGATGAGCTCCCCACCACTTCCTACGCCCTTCACCCGCACCTTCTAGAAACCTCTCTCGACAGAAAAGCCTTGGGGATTCCTATGCCATAAATACGACCTGTTTTCAGAGCTCAGGATCCACACTTTGTACCTGCTTTCATTTCCCTCTCCCAGCTCTCAACTCAGCTCCACGAAAGGGACAGGCTGCTTCGCCCTGTGGCTCAACCTCTCCTTTCCTAGTTTGTTCTAATCGATTTACTTTTTCAGGGGTGTTTATGTTTACCTCTGCCTGGTAACTAGAAGAATGGCAGGTGACGTACACTCTCCTTTTAGGAAACAGTCCCTAGCCCCAGGGTCTCTGATCTCTACGGTCCCTTGCAGCTTTAACTATCTACCTTTTTTTTTTTTTTAGAAAAAATAGCTTTAAATTTCTGGGGGGGAGGGAAGGAGGGCAATTCATGTTCACTGCAAACAATTTGGAAAACCCAGCAAAATACAAAGATAAATATAATGCAGAGAATTTAAAAATAAAGCACCCCACCATCTGAGAGCCAGGTATTTGGGTGGGAATTGAACTTAAGAATTTAAAGAATGAAATTGAATGAAACCCTCCAGATACCTCTTTTTGAGCCCCCCTCAGCAGCCTGCCTGGGAGATGTGTGTGGATAGGGGTGTCACTCACGCCAAGTGGTGAGGTGTGTGTGATTTTCTCTGTGTGGGAGGCAGTGTGTGGGCGCCGGTGAAGGTGGGGGACTGCACCCCCTTTAAAGAAGCCTTCTGATCTGCCGGGAGCGGTGGCTCATGCCTATAATCCCAGCACTTTGGGAGGCCAAAGTGGGCAGATCACAAGGTCAGGAGTTCGAGACCAGCCTGGCCAACATGGTGAAACCCCGTCTCTACTAACAATACAAAAAAAATTAGCCGGGTGTGGTGGCCTATGCCTGCAATCTTAGCTACTCAGGAGGCCAAGGCAAAAGAGGTGGAGGTTGCGGTGAGCTGAGATTGTGACACTGCACTCCAGCCTGGGTGACAGAGCCAGGCTCCGTCTCAGAAAAAAAAAAAAAAAAAAAAAAAAAGAAGGGTCCTGGTCTGTGTAGGTACGGCTGTGCTGTATTTGCACACAGGAAGACTGCTCCTGCTGTCAACAGCCACCCAAATACACAGCAATCCAGCCAGGTGAGGGGCAGGGCCGATGCTGACATCACCTCTTACCCAAAGATCCCCGAGCCAACACCTTAACCCCTCCCGTGCCTGCCAGGGTGGAGCAGGCCTGGTCCCAGGGCCCCGTGGAACAGGGAAAACCAAGTGATGGAAAACTCGGTGGACCAGCCTCCCCACTGTCCTCAGAGCCCAGCCACACTCCCACAGCCATGTGGTCCCTGCCACGTGCCACGTGGGCCCATACAGTCCCTGTCCCTTCCTCCTCGCTGCCAGCTCTCCCAGATCTGAGAACAGAAGCCAAAGGGACTGGTCATGGTGGTGCTTTGTCTTGGGATGTGATCCCGCCCAAGGCTGCCATGGGGAACCTGCCCTGGGACTCCGGAAGTGGCCATGCTTCCTCCCGACGGGCACTTGTGTGGGCGCCGGCTGCCACCCAGGGCATGGCGTCATGCAGAGGGCGGGGCTGGCCATGGAGGCAAGAAAGAGCTGTTTTGCTGATGAGCTGCCCTCTTGTCACACGGGGCCGGAGTGCCAGGTCGGTGGATGTGGGTGGGGGAGGACTGCTCTGCTGTGCCAAGCTGGCCCGGATGTGAGCGACAGTCCTGCCTGCCTGTCCCCACTCCCCTCACATAGTCACACACCCTCTGCTGCAGCCACACAGAGCTCCAAGCTACCCTGCTTGCTCCCAGCTCCAGGCCTTTGTCTAGCTGGTTCCTTCTGCTCTAAGGCCTTTCTCCCTCCCACTTATCCATTAAAACCAAAACAGGTAGCACCGCCTCTGGGGAGCCCTCCCTGATGTCCCCCTCCCCTAGTTTGTGTTAGGTACCTCTGTCTGTGCCCCCATAGCCCCCTTGTTTTCTCTGTCAGAGCATGTATTATAATTATCTTCTCCCTAAACCCTCCCATTAGATGGGTGTGTGTGTGTGTGTGTGTGTGTGTGTGTGTGTGTGTGTGGTTTTTAAATCCCAGCACTTTGGGAAGCCGAGGCAGGCGGATCACGAGGTCAGGAGATCCACACCATCCTGGCCAATATGGTGAAACCCCGTCTGTACGAAAAATTAGCCAGGCGTGGCAACGCGTGCCTGTAGTCCCAGCTACTCGGGAGGCTGAGGCAGGAGAATTGCTTGAACCTGGGAGTCGGAGGCTACAGTGAGCCGAGATTGCACCACTTCACTCCAGCCTGGGCAGCATAGCAAGACTCCAGCTCAAAAACAAAAAAAACAAAAACTGTTTAAGTCATTGCCGTATTTCTGTTTTTGTTTTAGTTTCTTTTTGTGAGACGAAGTCTCACTCTGTCGCCCAGGCTGGAGTGCACTGGTGTGATCTCGGCTCACTGCACCCTCTGCCTCCTGGGTTCAAGCAATTCTCCTGCCTCAGCCTCCTGAGTAGCTGGGACTACAGACAAGCCACCACCACACCCGGTTAATTTTTGTATTTTTAGTCAAGATAGGGTTTTGCCATGTTGGCCAGGCTGGTCTCAAACTCCTGACCTCAGGTGATCCTCCCTCCTCAGCCTCCCAAAGTGTTGGAATTACAGGCGTGAGCCATCGTCCCTGGCCTAAATCATCGCTGTAGTTCTAAATTAGGTCACGTGGATTCAAATCCAGCTCTGCTATTTACCAGCAGTGTAACTTTGGGCAACTCCCAACCTCTCTCAGCCTCAGTGTCCCCATCTGTAAAATGGCAACAAAACCAGGATCTGCCTCTCAGTATTGTCAGAAGAATTAATTGAGATAATTCATGCAGGGCACTTAGCCTGGATTCACACATAATGACTGTTGTTATGATTATTTCCAGCATCTCGCAGAGTGCTTAGAAAATGACAAGTGAACGAATAGCGTCCCCGTGCTTGATGTGTGCGCGTGTTGGGGGATGTGTGGCGTATGCCAGGACACGGCAGTGGCAGGAAACTAGCACGTTCAGGAGGCAGGTCCCGTATGGATGTGTGTGTCCACTCTGAAGGGTAATGGGCTCGTTATTTATGGTCCGGGCTTTAAAAAAAAAAAAAAAGACAAACCAGTGTTCAGTAATGACAAAGTAATTACCTTTTTATTATTTTTTCAATAGGATTCAGAGGAGTGCTGGCCTTGGCTGTGGCTTGGCTTCCTGAAGCTCTGTGCTGTCCCTATGCTGTCTCCATGCCCACTGCCCTGCCAGGGAAGAGGCTGGGTGGGAGAGGTCTGAGTGGTGCTCCTCAATGTGGAAGGGATCAGGGACCAGGGATAGTGGCTGCCCAGTTTACAAAACAAGAACTCCAGGTCGGGCACTGTGGCTCACGCCTGTAATCCACTTGGGGAGGTTGAGGCAGGTGGATCACCTGAGGTCAAGAGTTCGAGACCAGCCTGGCCAACATGGCGAAACCCTGTCTCTAGTAAAAATAAAAAAATCAGCTGGGCATGTTGACAGGCGCCTATAATCCCAGCTTCTTGGGAGGCTAAGGCAGGAGAATTGCTTGAACCCAGGCAGAGGTTGCAGCAAGCCCAGATCATGCCACTGCACTGCAGCCTGGGTGACAATGAGACTCCCTCTCAAAAAACAGGGCCCCACAATGAAGTTCTCCCAAGTCCTGGCAAGTTGTCCACACAAAAGGGGCCAGACCCACAGCCTAGAACATTTAACAGAAAATGATTCAGAATAAAAAATTAAAGCCCAGCATGGTGGTGTGTGCCTGTAATCCCAGCTACTCAGGAGGCTGAGGCAGGAGAATTGCTTGAACCCAGGAAGCGGAGGTTACAGTGAGCTGAGATCATACCACTACACTCAAGCCTAGGTGACAGAGCTAGAGTCTGTCTCAAAAAAAAAAAAAGAAAAAAGAAAAATTAAAGCCAGAGAGAAGAAGCCGCTTGCTCACCAGTGACCCCAGTGACCATGCAGACCTAGTGGCAGAATGAGAACAGAGCCTGGGTCCTCTGGCCCCAGTCAGGCCTCTTTCCCACTACATGACTTACTTGAAAATGGGATCTGCCTGGCCCTGGCACTCTGCCTCAAATTTCGACCACGAGGGAGGCCTCTTTGCTAGAAGGTAATTTTTTTCAGAGGCCTTCAAGGAATTGTTGAAGACATCATTTTAAGGCTCCAGGACTCCCATGTGTTAACTAGACTACACTGTGATCAGTGTTAGCTATCTAGCAAGTGGCTACCCAAGGTGACCTTTTCCCCTGGCCAGGAAGGGAATGAAATCAGCTTTAGCCTCTTATGCATCCATCCATCCATCCATCCAACAACTCATCCATCCACTCAGTCTTTATCCATCCATCTATCCATTTATCTATGCTTCCATTTTCCCACCCATCCATCCGTCCATCTATCCATCCTTTCACCCATCCACGCACCAATTCATCCACCTGGCCAGCTTCCATCCTTCCATTCATTCATCCATTAATCCATCCATCCATCTATCCACCCAACCTTTCATCCATCTATCCATCTATCTACCTTTCCACCCATCCACCCACCAATTCATCCACCCATCCATCCAGTCAGCCAGCTTCCACCCTTCCATTCATTCATCCATTAATCCATCCATCCATCTATCCACCCAACCTTTCATCCATCTATCCATCTATCTACCCTTCCACCCATCCCCCCACCAATTCATCCATCCATCCATCCCCCCACCAATTCATTCATTCATGTGTCCATCCATCCATATATCTAACAAACATTTGATGAGTGTCCCCATGTGCCAGGCACCTTGCTAGGATCTGAAGGTCTGGGGATGCTGAGATGCACAAAACAAAAAAATCGGAACAGCCAGTGAAGAAAATTCAGTGGCATGGTAGATGTCTCAAAGACATGTAGAGGTAAGTGCAGGTAGATGAAAGCTGACTTGACAGGGAGCCAAGCCCCCTGGCTTCCAGGCTTAGCCCTGTCATTAACTTGCTGGAGAGTCTCAGGTATGTCCCTTCCATGGTTTCTTTGCTACGGTTTCTTCCTCTATCACTTGAGAAGGTTGGACTAGCTCAGAGGCAGGAAGACGTTATCCAAAGATCCCCTGGATGAGGAGTATTTTGAGTGGGAGGTTATAAAGTGCCAAGGGGACAAGGAACAGGAGTTTCTTTGGTTTTCAGGGAGAGAAGGAGGACCAAAAGATTCTGGAAGCACAAGAAAGAAGAAATGAAGTGTAGGGGGTCTGTCCCAGCTCCACGCTGCTGCAGATCTCCAAACCATCACTCTGCTCTTCTTCCCTCCCTTGTCAGTCTCCGGAGCTGGGGGATCTGATTCCAGGTAACTGACAAGTCCCCTGGCCCTTTGTCCTCCCTTCCCCAGCTCCCAGTCCCTGCCTCCCTGCAGCTGTGATAACCCACACGTAGCACTTTACCCTCTGGAATTTATTTTAAGGTCTTGGCTTGTTTATTTATTTTATTTAGAGATTTCTCGGTGCTTTGTGGGGAGGAAGATTCGAATGGGGTGATTATGAAATACTATTTCACCTCGCTGTTCATTCACAACAAACAAAGAGAAATGATTGGTGATTAAAAATGCATTCTCTCTGCTTGTTTTCTTTTGTTTTACCATTATGGAAATATTATAAATACTGAATACTAATCTGGACCTGCGGGGACCTCACAGACCTTCCAGAAACCAAGTCTCCAGTTCTTCCTTGGGGCAACCTCATGCCGTCCTCTGGGGCCCCAAACAAGGGCTCAAGCCTTCTCTACACCCTTGCCATTGCCCTGGTCCCAGGCCAGACATCCCTGTCACCCTGGGCAGCTTCCCTGGACTGGGACGAGTCTCCTCACCTCCTTATCCGGGTTCCCTCTTCAGCAGAACCTAGTCAAGGAGAACAGAGACATGAATATTAAGAGCATTTGCTTCGTCCCAAAGTCACCGTCTGTGGAGTTTTCCTCCCAGAGTCAGGCTGCCCGAGCCCAACACCCTGCTCCACCACTTCCTGGCTGTGTGACCTTGGGCACCTTGCTCGACCTCTCTGGGCTTCTGTTTCTTCCTCTGTAAGATGGGAGTGAAAATGATGCCCACCTCATAGGCTTGCTTTAAGGATTAAATGGGATCATAACATCTTATCACAGGGCCTAGTGAACAAAAGTGCTTAGTTAATGCTGTCTCCTATTCTGAGTCATATACCTTCTCCCTTTCCTGGGTCTCAGTGGCTCCCTCTGGAAGGTGAGAGCTCTGTCGGCTGCCCTCTAAGTTCCCCCCAGCTCCCGGGGGGTGCAATGGGATGTCCTCACGCAGCTTGACTCTCACGGAGACCTTGTTCTCCCTCCTGGGAACACAGCCCGAGCCTGCCTCGTCCAAAGCCCGGGGCCTCCTTCTTGGAGTCCGCTTTCTACCTTCTCCTTTTGAGCCATAAAACTGGCGCTTTCCCATTTATTTTCATCACAAACAAATAAATAAGGGTCAAAGGGCCCGATCCAATTGCCAAGTGTTACACTGAGTCCGGATAAACAGCGGGTCCCGCGGTGTCCGCGTCCCTTTTATCTTTCACTTTATTTAACCAAATTAACCGCTGTCCGTGTCCCCTGCGTGTAAGTGTCTCTCTCTGTCATATAAAATACAATCACGCTTGCTTGCTACATGTTTCAGATACTTTATCATTAACATCAATTCCAGCCAAATTAGGAGTTTCTCCCAACATAATTGCCCTTCCCATTATCCAGCACTTTATTTTTTCAAAGCACTTTCCGACCATTAATTAGTTAACCCTTAGGACGCCCCAGAGCCGAAGCTCAATGTCACCCTCCCCGCCTCCTAGCTGGGAAGAGGGGATGGGGAGGGGTCAGGTGGTTTGTTGGAAGTCACCCTGGATGTGGGAGCTGGGGGCTAGGGTGGGACCTTGGTAATCTTCCCTCCAGCCTCAGTTCCTGGCCTGGGCTGCCACTGACTTTAATCTGTTCTGAGGCAGGTGGGGGTCCCCGACACCTTTAAATTTGATCTGAGCTGGCAGGGGTCCCTGACACTTTAAATCCCCTAGATCTTGACTCTCACTATGGTTCGCCAAACGAAAGAGGGAGCAGAATAAAAGATCGGCTGGCTGGCCTGGTGCAGTGGCTAACTCCTGTAATCCCAGTACTTTGGGAGGCCGAGGTAGGCGGATCAGCAGGTCAGGAGTTTGAGACCAGCCTGGCCAACATGGTGAAACCCCATCTCTACTAAAGATACAAAAAATTAGCCAGGCATTGTGGCAGATGCCTGTAGTCCCAGCTACTCAGGAGACTGAGGCAGGAGAATCGCTTGAACCTGGAAGGTGGAGGTTGCAGTGAGCCGAGATCACACCACTGCACTCCAGCCTGGGCGACAGGGCAAGACTCCATCTCAAAAAAACAAAAACAAGATTGGATGGCGGTGCTGCCTTTGCTGGGCAGAGGAAGATCAAGACCCCATCAGGCGAAGAGACACGCAGGTGCCATGTGAGATGCCCCCACCATCCACAAGCACCCGCGGAGTGCCTAAGAGGTGCCGCGTGCCATCACCTCCCTCCTCCAGAATGTCATTAAGCAAAGTGCCTTTGGTGTGATGGTGATGGTCACCAACAACCAAAGTAAGGGAAGACTTGGGGGTTGTCTGGAAAGTGGAATCTCTCAGGCACCATTCCAGAAGCGGTTGGGGCCCAACTCCCTCTACAATTCTGCCAGCACCATTCCCTTGCCAGGCTGGGTCCAGCCACGGTCTTAGTGGTCCTGAGCTAGGTGGACACGTTAAACTTTGGAGCAGACGGCCTGGGAAGATTCAGGGGGAGCCATCTGGGGAAACAGAATGATTCATTTCTTGGACGTGGTTCTGGCTCATCCAGATGAACTCTGCCTGCGGCTGCTAGGGATACACTGTCGAACCACCAATATTTTACATTTACAGCCTCTCCAGAGTCCTAACTTCTGTAATGATTTTTTTTTCTTAAAATACATGAGCTGGCTCCCACAGGGACATTGCCAGGAACCTTCAGAGAGGTTTTCCAAGAGGCTCGTTAACGGGAGCAGGGTGGGTTTTTTGCAAGTTCTTCAGTTTCAGCAGTTCACCTTCCTACCAGCTGCCTGGAGGCTGTGGCCGCCCTAGCTAAGGCAGCCTTGCAGATAGAACATCGGCTACCAGCCTGGGAACGCCCCCCACCCCCATCTCCCTCCATTCTTCCCATGCTACCGTTCTATGTGAAATCAGACTGCAGGGAGCTCCTTCAACCCAAGGACTAGACCCGCCAGCGCAACAGACCCGAGCTGACCTTGTAGTCTCCGCAGTCAGACACCCTGGGCTCTGAATCCCAGCTCCACCACTTAGTAGCTGTTTGACCTTGGCCAAGGTGACCTCTCCAAGCCTCAGTCTGTCCACTGGAAAATGCAGCTGTTGAACGGGCTGAGTGAGACGGAGTACCTGAAGGTCTTAGCATGGCGCCAGGCCCGCAGTGAGTGCTCAGCGTGCCTGAGCTATCATTTTGGTCAAGGAGCAGATTGTAGTTGTTATTGTGAGTTTCATTCTTCCAACCTTCTGCTTTCATTTCATCTCCATCTCATCTCTTTCAGACTCTGGGTCCGAAGATGTAAGCAGTGTACGGTGGTTAGCTAACATGCTGGTTCTTAAACTCTGCATTTCATGGACGGGAACAGACACAGAAAGGAGGAGAAATCTGGTTGGCCCCAGGTCCCCAACCTGCTGCCTGAGACAGGTTACCTTCCAGGTGGTCCTCATGCTGCCAATTCAGCTCCCTGCCAGCCACCGAGCGCACTGTGAGAACAGGATGATGCCTGGCTCTTCCAGGGTTGTAACCACAGCTCCTCTGCACATGCTTGGTTCACAGCAGGTGCTTTATTGCCACCAGCTGAGTCCTTACATTGTCCCTGGAACTTCACTCTTCTTCTGGGCTTGGATAATTTTGTGTATGTTTCTTAAACTTCTGGAACTCTGTGCAGATAATAGTAACAGCTTGAAACTGTCAAAAACCACTGGGAACTCTGCCTTTACAGTTTCACTTAAAAAGGCAACCCTACTCATCCTCCTCTAAGCAATGATATTCCTGGAATCAGGCACTCATTTGACATTTATTTATTCGCTCAACATATATTTACTGAGTGTCAGGTTTAGCTGAGCTGGGTTTGAATCTTGGCTCTACTGCTCACTAGCTAGGAGAACTTAGGCAAGTGACTTAGCCAGGCTGAGGCTGGTTTCTTCTGTGACAGGGTAAGAGTTGATGAGGCACAGTGACTGCCCATTCCTCAGCATAGTGCCTGGCACATAGTGGGCCTTGGCACATAGTGGGCCTTGGCACATGGCATTTGTTTTTTCTTTTTTTTTTAGACGGAGATTCACTCTTGTTGCCCAGGCTGGAGTACAATGGTGCGATCTTGGCTCACTGCAACCTCCGCCTCCCAGGTCCAAGTGATTCTTCTGCCTCAGCCTCCCAAGTAGCTGGGATTACAGTCACGCGCCACCACACCCAGCTAATTTTTGTATTTTTAGTAGAGACGGGGTTTCACCATGTTGGCCAGGCTGGTCTCGAACTCCTGACCTCAGGTGATCTGCCCACCTCAGCCTCCCAAAGTGCTGGGATTACAGGTGTGAGCCACCATGCCTGGATTATGGCATGTATTTTTCTTATGGGCAAAAGTTAGTACCAGGACCATAGTGGGTGCAGAGTTGAATTCAAGCATTTTCCTGCAAGGGACTTATAGTATACAGCTAGTGCTCGACTTACGACCATGATTGGTTCCAACAGACCGTCATAACACGATTTGGTCGTAAGTTGAGTCGTAACACGATTTGGTCGTAAGTTGAGTAGGCTATATGTACAGTACTGTGAAATGATGTTATAAAAATCTTTAAGTCATATTTTATCATAATTTTCTTTCATTATTATTATATATCATAATTTTCTTTGTTCGTTTTATGCCATTTGTATCATCTCTACACCGTTTTGTTTCTTATTTTTACATTCGTCAGGTTTAAGTAAAACACTGCATTACCAGTACAACTGGCTTAATATTTGCCAAACATACAAAGTTACAAAATACAGGTGCATACAAGAATACAAAATACAAGTGTAAAAAATACCATAGGAAACATTTTCCCAATTGCAAAACATATCAAAATATATAAACATGTACGAAACATTTCATTGGCCGCTGGTGCTTGGCTGCGGATCGTTGATGTCGTCATCTGAGGCAGCAGTTGGGGTTACCGGAGTTGGTTTTTTCGTAAACATGGTGAGCTTTGTCTGAATTGTATGTTTCTTTTTTTCTTCATAAATTTCACAATACGGACGAAACACATCGTGCGTCATCCGTTCAATCCCTGCAAATCGTTCGATATTTGGGTCCATTGCTTCTAAATGTATAAGAAGTTTATTGGGAGGGGTTTGATGAAACATATCCAAGACACAAAACACAAATTGCTGTACCGAGTCTGGGATAACAGTTGAAATGGTGCACGCGGAGATGGTAGTGCTGCCGGAAGCTGGTCCGCACTGTCGTACGCCCAGCTGGGCAACGTTTGCACTGCCAGACACGGAGCAGTCGTGGCTAGCGATTGTGGTCGTAAAGTCGAATGGTCGTAAGTTGCATAGGTCGTAAGTCGATCAATACCTGTAGTGGGTAAAGGTTTCCGTAGGACCATTAGCCAATTTTGACTGCTAAATAACGTAATTGCAGAAGTTTTAATACATGTTATGGAGGCTTTCTTCAGGTCACGGAGCAAAGCCAGTTTAGGAACCTGAGACTCCGTTTCCAGCACCCTCCTCGACCCCGTGCCGCTGGCTTCGTTCTCCTGCTCTACCTGACTCCCCCTCCCTCCCACACCTCCAAATGACATCTTTGACTTACCCAGGGGTGGCCGGAGCGTTCCGCACCAGGCTTGAGGGGTCACCTGGCACTCCGTGGGACTGAGATGCCCCCAGGCAGACCCACCATGCTCATGGCAACACTACAGACTCCAGCAACGCCGCTTCTGTGACAGCAGCCATGGAAGCCGCCCACTCACCCCCGGGCCCCAGCGTTTCCTGGGCGAGAAGCACAAGGAAAAAGAGGGTCAGAGTCAGCCTGGCCTTCCCTGAGGCTCCCACCACCCTGCCCCTTCTAAGGACCCAGTGACACCCTCACCCCGTGTCCTCGAGTCCCGACGCTGAGTGTGGGAGCCCTCCCAAGCGGTCCCTGTGTCCCTGCCCAGAGCTGGAACAGCACTGGTAGCCAAGGGCTGGAGGCACCTTCCCAGATGGGTCCTGTGAGCCACGCTGAGCTGGAGATGGGGCCGTCCTGCAGCCCCCAGCCCAGTTCTGCTGGGGCCATTGCCCCTCCTGCCACCCAGAGTAAGTGCTGAGGGCTTTGACTTAAAGCATCTCATTTAAGCCTCACTCTTACCCCTTTGAGACAGAGTCTGTCATCATCCCCATTTCACAGATGGTCAAGGTAAGGCTTAGAGGGATCAAGAGGCTTACTCAGCTCTGAGCCCCAGGAACCCAGGCCGGGGCTCAGTAGTTCCATGGTAGACATTTGAAAGACGTTTGATGAATAAATAAAAACATAACCGCGAGGGTGGACACATGAAAGATGACAGTTCCTGTTAATCCTGGCCTGCCACGTGCCAGCCACGTTCTGCAGAATTTCTACATGCTAGTTTGTTTAACCTCTGCAGGCACCCTAAGGGTGGGTGCCACCCCATCGTTCCCTCCAGACATGCATATCAAGACCCAAGGAGGGCCAGGCAAGGTGGCTCACGCCTGTAATCCCAACACTTTGGGAGGCCAAGGTGGGCAGATCATCTGAGGTCAGGAGTTCGAGACCAGCCTGACCAACATGGAGAAACCCCATCTCTACCAAAAATACAAAATCCCAGCTACTCGGGAGGCTGAGGCAGGAGAATCGCTTGAACCCAGGAGGCAGAGGTTGCGGTGAGCCGAGATCGTGACATTGCACTCCAGCCTGGGCAACAAGAATGAAAATTCGTTTCACTGGGGGCACACAGGTAGCAGCTGGTGTGGCTGGGAGTGAAACCCAGGCAATGCAACCACGGAGCCTGCCTGGTTACACCTCTGCCACAGAAAATCTTCTGGGTGGTAAGTAAATGGGGGAAGATGAGGGTTTGGGGGCTCCAGGTGCTCTGCCCCCCAGGGTCCCTCCCTGTCCCCACAGCAGCTAATGTTCTCGGGCAAGGAGAAGCATTTCCTCTAAGTCCTGACCGCCCTCCCCAGCACATTCTCACCGTTACCTACACAGGGAATTAAGACTCAAATCCTCGTTTGACACGATGCAGGGGGATGCTAAGTACTTAAGCGCTAATTAATTAGTGAGCTGTACCTGCTGCCACCAGCCTCCGGAGGAAACCTCAAACAGACCCCTAGAGCACAAGTGCCCTCCCTGCCACGGGTGCCCACCAAGCCCGGGGACGGTGAGAAGGGGCTGCATGGGCAGGACCAGGTGCTGGTGAGAAGGGAGTCCAGACCAGCTCCAGCCCTCGCCTTCCAGTCCTGGGGAACCTGGGAGAATGCGGAGTTCGAGGATCCTCCCATGCCACAGCTCTGGACCAGACTCTCTCACAAACAGCAAGCCAGGGTTTGTCTGACTTTGCAACAGGCTCTCCAGGGAAAAGCAAGATCGCACGGTCTGCACTGAGCCCCAGTATTGGGGCCAGTTTCTGGGGCCCTTTAGACAAGAAGGAAGCACTGAATTCCCCCAGACCAACTGGTGTGTGTTTTCAGGAGCTGGACCAAGAGGTCCCCTGAAGCCAGCCGTGCTGACGGAGCACCAGCTCAGAGCAGGGCACTGTCCACCTCACTGGACCTCGGTTTCACCTTCTGCGTCAGGCCAAGGTCAACTTCCCAGATGGGGCAGATGGCAACTGAGACCTAGGGCTTTGGCCTCAGACCGCACAGGACTCCCTGCTCTGCCACTTCCTAGTTGCAGGTCCTGAGCCTCAGTTTTCTTGGCTGTAAAATGGGACTAATGACTCTCCGTAGGCCTGCTGTGGGCAGAAGTGAGATGCCGCCTGTAGAGCTCCTCCGAGGGCGCCTGGCACCCAGTGATGCTCAGTCAGCGGTGAGCTGCATTAGTGTTAGCGGTTGCTGTTTTCATTATTGTTACCGTCATCGTCATCTTCTAAGGAATCTTCCCCTTTCATTCTTTGAGATCCGGAGAGTGAACAATCACCCGGGTTGGCTCGAGACTCTACTGGTTAGCACTGAAAGTCCCACGTCATGAAAAACCCCGCAGTCCCAGCACAAGCTGGGACCGTTGCCCCCAAGGAGGGTAGAGGGAGGCAGGAGACACCTGGCATTGCGGGCCGGACGTCTGTACAACGCCTTCTCCCTGGGGCGAGACTCACACTGGCTCCAGGCCCGGAAGCCCCTCCACAGAGGTGTCTAGACGTGGGGAGGGCCAACTAGGGGACCTGGAGTGCTGAAGGGTCTTGGGTGGCGGAGCCAGGGCCCCTGGAGCTGTAGCTCTGCTAGTGTCTGCAGCCTGCGTCAGCTCTGGGGCCCTGCCTCCCGCAATATTTGCTTAAGAATCAGCCCAGAAGTGGCATTGTTCACGACAGAAATGAAAAAATTAGTCTGGGTAGTTTTTTTCTTCCCTGTCCAAATTCTTCTGGGCCCTTGGGAGGGGAGACGGTATCTTGGTGCCACCCTGCCAAGAACAGCAAAAGTGGGAGTGTAAATTCCTGGGTTCCGTTTCCCACCTCCACTACCCCTAGGAGCAGGTCCTCAGTTTCCCCAAGTGCTCAAGAAGGGGACCTCCAGCCTGGGAGCTGAGTAGGGCAGAGATTCTGCGGTTAAGCTGAGATAGCTATCACCCCATGCGCTCTTACCAAAGCCTCAAGACCATCCAGGGAGAAAGTCTCACTCCCATTTTACAGATGAAGAAGTCGAGGCTCAGAGCACCTACCCAACCCCCCAGCATGAACACCAAAGCCTGTCCGTGGAGGTGGAAGAGGGAGTGGCTATTTGACATCTCAGGAGAGCCAAAGGCTTCCCAGAAATGGGCCTTGTCTATTTTGTTTGCTGGCTAAACACCTTTATCGAGGGCTGAGGAAGTGGGCGGGAGGAAGGGGAGGAAGGGGCTTTGCACCCTTCTCCAGAGTGGACATCCACGAGCACTCTTGGGGCCCTCAGAGAGGGGGGCTGCCCTCTGTGCCTGGTGCCCACTTTCCCCAGCTGCAACCCAGAGGGGGTAAGAGCCCTGACAGGCCTCTGCCCCGTCTCGGCTCCCAGCTCTTTCCCTGTCACCCACAGGAGGGGGAGGAGGCAGGCGTGCCTGGCTCACCTGCCAAGGCTGGCAGCCTGGCATGCAAATGGGTGTGGGGCAGAGACTGAAGGTGCCCAGGCAGGGGTGTGGGCACCTGGAAGAGGCCAGGCAGAGTCAGGCTGGCTGCTGAAGAGGAAGGCGGGCAGAGGCTCCCAAGCCGCTCTGTGTGCCCAGCGTGTGAAATGCATCACCTTATGTCCTCACGAAAACCTCAGGAGGGCAACTTGTCCTCACCTCTGTGTTCTGGGGCGACCGGGAGGAAACCAAGGCTCAGAGAGGCCACTTAATGGCGGAGCTTGGATTCAAACCCAGGACTTTCTGACTCTCTGCCTGACACAACCCACATCAGCCAGATGGCATTAAGAGACAGCTCGGGGGTCAGGTCTCACAGGTTCGAATCCTGACTCTCCCACTCTATAGCCACTGCAGAAGTTAGATCCCGGGTCTGTGCCTCCCTTTCTTCATCTGCAAAATGGGTCACTAACACAGCCTCTTCATCAGGTTATCTCGAGGGTGCGATGAAACCGTGCATGCGAAGTGCCAAGCACATATCAGGTGCCTGATGGAGTAGCCATTGCTGTCCCTATCTGTCGTTCACGGAATCACCTTACTGCTTAATGACACAGCCTGCCTCTTTGAAAGCAGCAAGGCTGGTAGGGGGCCCTACCAGGGCTGGGGGCCTTGTATCACACCGGAACCTGGTCCCCCTATGACTCCCCACCCCTGTTCCTTGGAAGATACTTGGTATTCTCAGCCTCTGTTCTGGCCCATTCTAAATGCCCTGGTCATGCCAAGACTATGTGAGGTCATATTTGTCTGTGGTCTGAGCAGGCACCCCCGACGGACTCTCACCCCAACAGGTGCCGGCTACCCTTCCTTGTCCACGGTGGGGAAGGGACACTTTGGTCTGAGGCCGGGAGCCTGGGTTTGCACCTCAGCTCATTGTCATTCATCCTCAGGCAAGAGCCTCTCCCCAGCTCTACACCTCCAGGCCATTACCCAGACTGAGCTGAAGGAGGAGGATAGGAAATTCTGCCGCCCAGGCTCTCCTGGGATCTGCGGCTTCCTCCTCGTAGGGGTACTGGCCCTGCCTACCTGCTGTTCTTGCCGCAGCAGATCTGAGCCCTCAGTTCTCTGCTCAGGACCATCAGAGGCTCTCGGGGCCTGCAGGACCTGGTCCAGGCCCCTTCACGTGACTCGAAAGGTCCCGCCACCCACTCCAGCCTCGCCCTCCCCTCACTTCGCTGGGGCTTCCCCTCTCCAGTGCACTGGCCTGTACTCACTTTCCCCCAGGCCCAGGTGGTCTAGCCCCCCCTTTGCCCCTGCTGTGGCTTCCAGGGAATCCTCTTCCTACCTGCTCCCTGCCCCACCCCTCTGTTGTAAGATCTCAAATGAGACAGCCCCTCCCTGACCCCCACCTCCCTAGCCTTGTCCCTCCTCCAAGTTCCCAGAGACTCTGTCTTTTCCTGCATGTAGGACACCACCTGGTTCCTGTCTTCAGAGAAGGACAGGAAGCAAGCCCACTGGTACTGGCTTCTTCACTCAGTTCATTCTTCAACCAACAAGTATTTATTGAGCACCTACTATGAACAGCTTCCAGGGCTGAGCCTGGGATGCTTGTGCCTCTGAGGACTGGAGCCCTGGGACCCATGGGGTATGGGCGGAAGAGGAACTTAACTATTTAGAAAAGGGCTCTAGGAAGCCACATGTGATCTCTCCCCCAGACCTGAGGGTGCTCACAAGGCCAGCACCACATGCTAATAACATTTTACTCTTCCCCACAGAGCACGGCATTGGACCTGGCACACAATAGGGGCTCAAACAATGCAGGTGGAGGGAAACTAAAGGATGATAAGGTTTTCTTTCTCCTTTTTTTTTTTTTTTTTTTTTTTTGAGACAGAGTTTCGCTCTTGTTACCCAGGCTGGAGTGCAATGGCGCGATCTCGGCTCACCGCAACCTCCGCCTCCTGGGTTCAGGCAATTCTCCTGCCTCAGCCTCCTGAGTAGCTGGGATTACAGGCACGTGCCACCATGCCCAGCTAATGTTTTGTATTTTTAGTAGAGACGGGGTTTCACCATGTTGACCAGGATGGTCTCGATTTTTTGACCTCGTGATCCACCCGCCTCGGCCTCCCAAAGTGCTGGGATTACAGGCTTGAGCCACTGCGCCCGGCAGCTTTCTCTTTTTTTTTTTTTTTTTTTTTTTTTTGAGACAGAGTCTTGCTCTGTCGCCCAGGCTGGAGAGCAGTGGCGCGATCTTGGTTCACTGCAAACTCTACCACCCGGGTTCAAGCAATTCTCATGCCTCAGCCTCCTGAGTAGCTGGGATTACAAGCACCTGCCACTACGCCTGGCCAATTTTTGTCTTTTTAATAGAGATGGGGTTTCGCCATGTTGGCCAGGCTGGTCTCGAGCTCCTGACCTCAGACGATCTGCCCACCTCGGCCTCCCAAACTGCTGGGATTACAGGCATGAGCCAACGCATCCGGCATGAGCCAACGCGCCCGGCCAATGATAGGGTTTTCTACCCCAGGAACTTCATGAGTTTCAGGAGGGAAAGGCAGACCAGTGTGTGTTGCAGCAGGCAGAGAGGGCTTCCTGAGAGAGGTGCTGGGAACAGGCCTTGAAGCCTGTGGAGGCTCAAAGTGGTTGGGAGGGAGGAGGGCAGATGCTTTCTAGGCAGGGTGGGGACCAGGATACAGGCAGCAGGAGAGAGAGGCATGAGGTTGAAAGCAGGTGGGGGCAAGTGGGGGCTGTTGTGCAAACATGGCGGGTGATGTTTAGGAGAGTGCCATGTGGGGCATCTGGCCACCACCCTACCTGGGGCCCCTAAGTCTTGCTCTGGCTGGGGGTGACCAGGGGCCACGGTTCTTGTCTGCAGGGAAACCAGTGGCTGCAGTTAAAGACAAGGCTGCCCTCCCCCCAGCCCCAGAGCCTGGGGAGTGCCCGGGCAGGGCTTGCCTAGGCCTGGCACTCCAGCTGCACCCTCTGCCCTGGGACATCCTGTACCCAGGAGGACCTATTAAAGGGACAAAGGTCCCCATGGGGTGCAGGCACCCCAGGCTCAGCCCTGGCAGCTGTCCCAGGCTCGGGTTGCAGCAGGAACCCCCACTCTCAGTCCTGCCGTCTCAGGCCTCAGGGCAGAGAGGGAAGGATCTGGGTCTTGGGTCCATCTCCCTCCGGGCAGAGCCACCCAAGTTGTGTGAGGATGGGATGCCGCTTGGCAGATGCTCTCCCTCTGGGAGGGCACAAGCAGCTGGCAGGACGTATAGCACTTCAGCCTGGATTCTGGGATCATCCCACGTCTTGAGTTCAAATCCTGAGTTTGCCCCTGCTCAGTGATGTCAACTTGGGCAAGTGACCTGACCTCTCTGAGCCTCAGTTTCCTTATCTCTGAATAAAACAAGATTAAGAAGAGTCCTGATTATTCATGAGCCAGTGAGAACCTGCCCCAAACCCTGCAGAGCCTGGTGCAAAGTCAGTGCTCGGTGACTGGGAGCAGCTGTTTGCTTTTCCTGGGTGAGAGGAATGGGCAGTGGGCACCACCAGGGTCCACTGGCTCTTTCTGCAGGTCCTGGAGGAAAGGAAACAGCTTTGAGGCTGTGTCTCCTCCCTGGAGGTGCCCCGGGGAGCCAGCCGGCGTGGGGGTGAGGAGGGTGTTTGTAGAACCCCATTGAGTGGGGGGATTGGGATTGGTCTCCTCCACGGAGGCCTCCCGGAGTAGCGCAGGCCATGGGCTTCTGTCTTGCTGAATCAGGGTGTGGGGGCAATCAGCTGGGTGATTGTCGCTGAATGTTATCATCCTTGATAAGAAGCAGATTAAACAGGGGAAGGGGGCAGAGGGGAGCGAGGGTGGAGAGAGGGGCGGGACGGTGAAGGTGGGAGGCAAAGTGCGGCTTCGCTCTTGCTGAGCCAGCCTTGGTGCTCTCCGGTGTAGTCAGGGCACAGTTAGGACCCCGGAGTCAAGCTCCTTCCATGGGGCACTGGAAGGGGCAGGGATGGAGGGACTGGTGGGTGAGCTGCCAGGCGGGGCTGGGCTGGACAGTGGAAGGAGGGGCACAGACCTCCCGAGTCCCCGACTCCGTTCCTCTCGGCAGCCAGCCATCATCTAGGGCTACCTGCTAAATGTTCCAATCAGGGACAGAAGCCGGTGACCCTGGGCAAACCAAGCCCTTGCTGCCAGCCTCAGTTTCCCTACCGGTAAGCTGTGTTGATGACTGTGTCTCCTGCAAGGCTCAGGGTGAGGAGGAAACGAGGTGGAGAGGGCGGGGTATCGGCCACACAGAGACACACCTCCTCCTCCTCCCAGATAATCAATGACGCTCTGACACCGTCCTTGCCTGACTTTGTCCTTGTCCCTTTCCCTCTCTTGCTGTCATGGGGACCCGGCTGGGGGACCCGCTGACCCTCTGCCCCATTCTCTCCAAGCCTCCCGACACTTCCTTACCGTGGGAGGCAGGCAAGGCCCAATGTTCCCATTTTACAGATGAGGAAATTGAAGCCTAGAGAGAGATAATGGCTTGTCCAAGACCAGAGTTCCGGCTATCTGTCCAGAGCACTTTCACCTTCGTGGCCAGCCTCCCTGCCACTCTGACACCTGGCAGGGGTCGGGGCCTGGCCTAGAGGGCCCCAGACTGCTGGGGTGTCGGGCTGGTGTGACTGAAGAGCCCCCAGCCCTGGAGGTGTCTCTGCCCAGGGGACAGGACTCACTCCCTCGGATGGCCCCACAGGCATCCCTTGTCGGCAGGGAAGGCTATAAAAAGCAACACTTTTCAGCCCCAGAGTGTGACCTGTGTGACTTTACAGAATCCAGGGAAAAACAGAGATAACCTTGGGGAGGTCTGACCTTCACGAGGGGTGGTAACAGGAAGGGGGCACCCTGGGGTGCAGCGTGGCCTGGGCTGGAGACGGGGCCTCGGAATATGAGGTGAAATAAAGCCTGGAAGCTCATTGGAATAATGATAATAATCACTGCTATTCTTCTTCTTTGTTTTTTGTTTTTTTTTTTTTTTTTTTTTGAGATAGAGTCTCACTCTGTTGCCCAGGCTGCAGTGTACAATCTCAGCTCACTGCAACCTCTGCCTCCTGGGTTCAAGCAATTCTCATGCCTCAGCCTCCCAAGTAGCTGGAACAACGGGTGCCTGCCACCACGCCCAGCTAATTTTTGTATTTTTAGTAGAGAAGGGCTTTCACCATGTTGACCAGGCTGGTCTCAAACTACTGACCTCAGGTGATCCGCCCCGCTTGGCCTCCCAAAGTGCTAAGGTCATAAGCGAGAGCCACCGCTCCCGGCCTGCTATCCTTCTGTGAGCTACTGGCGTTCAGGACCGGCCCCAGGCAGCTCTGTGCATCAATTCTGGGGTCCTCCCCACTCCCGAAAGATGGACCCTAATGTAATACCCCATTTGACAGATCGAGGGGTGGAGGCTCAGAGAGGACCAATAACTTGCAAAAGGTCACACAGCTGGAAAGGAGAGGACCTGGGCTTCCCAGTCTCCCAGCATGCCCCGCTCAGCGCACTCCGTATTTTAGCCACGCCAACGCTGCCTCTTCTTGTCTCGGGACCCTCACACAGGCTGCTCCCTCTGGTTCGAGGGCTCGACTCCTCTCTTTGCCCATTACATGCCTCTTTATCCTTCAGAGTTTGGCTAGAACGTCATCTCCCTAGACAGGCTTCCTGGACAAACTTGCTCATTCATTCAGCACGGATTTATTGACCACCTACTACATGCCAAGCCCCGTGTTGAGTGCTGGTGACATAGCAGTGACCAAATGAATGAAATCCCTGCCCTTGAGGAACTAACATCCAAGTGAATCATGAATCGTGAGCTTCCCCGCAGGCGGAGCTGGCCCTCACCCTAGGGAGACAAAGCCCTGGAATAATTTGGCTCATCTTCCCAATCCATCAGTTTCTTTCTTAAATCTTAGGTGGGGGAGCATTAACTTTTCTTTTTTCTTTTTTTGTTTTTTCCTTTTGTTTTTGTTTTTTGAGACAGAGTCTTGCTCTGTTCCCCAGGCTGGAGTGCAGTGGTGCAATCTCGGCTCACTGCAACCTCTGCCTCCCGGGTTCAAGCACTTCTCCTGCCTCAACCTCCTGGGTGGCTGAGACTACAAGTGCCCACCACCACGCCTGGCTAATTTTTGTATTTTTGGTAGAGATGTGGTTTCGCCATCTTGGCCAGGCTGGTTTCAAACTCCTGACCTCAGGTGATCTGCCCACCTTGGCTTCCAAAAGTGCTGGGATTACAGGCTTGAGCCACCATGCCCGGTCAACTTTTCTTTCTTTTCTTAGAGACAAGGTCTCACTCTGTTACCCATGCTGGAGTGCAGTGGCGTGAACACAGCTCACTGCAGCCTCAACCTCCTGGACTCAAGTGATCCTCCTGCCTCAGCCTCCCTTGTAGCTAGGACCACAGGCACGTGTACCAGGCCTGGCAAATTTTAAAAAACTTTTTGTAAAGATGGGATCTTGCCATGTTGCCCAGGCCGGTCTTGAACTCCTGGTCTCAAGTGCTGTCCGTGGCCTCGGCCTCCTAAAGTGCTGGAACTGTAGGTGTGAGCCACCACGCCTGACCTGCATTAACTTTTATCTAAGCAACACAGATCCATTATGGGATAGCACATCAAACTTATATAAACTTTTAAAGAAACTCAAGACTAAAGGGGGCCCTTGGAGCCACCATCAAGGCACCCTGGGGAGTGGCCGCCCTTAGTGGGGGAGAAGGTTTGAGACCTCATGCCTGACTTGCGCTGCCCCAGCCTGAGAAAGTCAGGCTTTCAGAGGACTGGGCTAGGGGCTGAGTTTCTCTGGACTGCATTCAGAACAGGGAAAGTCAGAAGGATCTGGAAGCCAGGAGCCCTGAGTTCCAGCCAGGGCTCTTACTCTGCCTGCTGTGTAACCTCGGGCAAGCCACTCCACCTCTCTGAGTCTTTGTTTTCCTGTGGCTAAAATGACTGGCACATAACAGAGCTCCACTAGGATCCCAGCAGGCCCTACAAACCTGTCTGACTCCAAGGCCAAGTTTGGCTGGCCAGCTTCGTGCAGCTCCTCGCCCTCTCCCCATCCCCTCTTCCTCCATCGCCTTCCCTCTCCTTCACTGCCTGAACCACGCCCCCACCCCAACGGTCCTAGTGGTACCTGCAGCCCAAGCCCCGGCTGAAGGCAGCCACCCTGCCCCACCCCTCCCCAGATTCTTAGGAAAGAAAAAGGAGAGGCAGAAGGAAGGTCACATTTCTCACTTGGCCCACTGCCTGGTTTTCATTAGGCCCGCTGCCTAATTTTCCTGGGCGGCACTCACTTTCTTGGCGAGTCTCTCCTCTTTCTTAACCATCTCAGAGCAAAGAGCTGTCTCACCCCAGCCCCCTCGCCTGGTATCATGGCCTGCAGTTCTTCCTGCCATGTCACCTCCGTGCCTCTTGCTGCCACGTCAGCCCACGCCCCTTTTCCTGGAGTCCCCAGGAAGAGAAAGCAGCAGCTCAGCTGTACCCAGATTTGATTCATAAGAACACCAATTATGATCATGTGCATTTATTGAGCACTTACTGTGTGCCATGTTCTATGAACTCAGTGACTTTCCCCAGCAGCCTGATGAGGCTGAGACCCTTCTTTATTATCTCCATCTTACAGGTAAGGAAAGTAAGGCTGGGAGATGCTAAGTGGTGGATCTGGGACCTCACATCAATGCCTGTAACCACCATGCCATGTCCACTGAAAGAATCTTTGAGGTCGGGCGCAGTAGCTCACGCCTGTAGTCCTAGCACTTTGGGAGGCCAAGGTGGGTGGATTGCTTGAGGCCAGGAGTTCAAAACCAGCCTGACCAAACTGGTAAAACCCCATCTCTACTAAAAAAACAAAAATTATCCTGGCGTGGTGGTACACATCTGTAATCCCAGCTACTCAGGAGGCTGAGGCAGGAGAATCACTGGAGTCCAGGATGCAGAGGGTGCAGTGAGCGGAGACCCACTGCGTTCCATCCCTGAACGCACTCCCCAGCACCCTACTGCCCCAACACACATACTCTTGTTTTGTAGATCTTTCTCTGTCAGTTCCAGAATGGTGCTTTCCAGAAAAGTAAGGAGCCAATGCTCCCAAAACAGTGCCCTTGAGGTAGTGAGCTGTGGAGGACCCAAGCGGCTTGAAAGGTGAGGGAGATGAGGCTGCCCAGGCAGGATCTCTGGGCCCCAAAGCTGGTTTCTGGGGATCCCAGGGGCCAGGCCACTCCTGGGAGTGAGGGCAGCCGCGGATGGAACCACAAGGGCACTGAGCTGCTTGGGAAAGGGTGAGGAGAGCCACAGTCTTCACGGGGATTCTCCACCCCCTAATCTGGGAGATGCAGGGCCAGAGAGCTGGTGCTGGCAGTGAATGAGTCCCCACCGTGGACTGAACTCTCCTGTGGGCAGAGATCCGTGGCAGGGAGGAGAGGAAAAGGCTGTACTTGGAAGTTGAGCTTGTTGTCCTAGCTCGATGGGGGAGACACAGGCCCTTCCATCTGAAGGAGACGTGAGCGTGCTGCTCCCTGCAGCTGCGCTGCTGCACCCCACCCTGACCTGCCCCACTCCAGCACCCAGTCCCTGGCAGGTACCAACAGGGCTGCCTGGCTCCTCGGGGACTGGGCCTGCGATAAAAATCCTGCAGTCGCAACTGCAGTGATCAGAGTCAAAAAAAAAAAAAAAAAAAGAGAGAGAGAGAGAAAGAAAGAAAAGGAGAAAAAAACCCTCTAGTGCCTGACATTCTTTTTAGGATGCCCATAAAAGATAATGTGACCTGTAAAATCCGCAAGCTGTTCCCAGCCTGTGGCGCCGGCCCCACGCCCCACTCCCACTCCCAGGCCGAGGACACTACCGTGGGTGTCCCCTGGGGCCCAGGCCCTCTAAGCATCAGGCACCCACAAGCTGGGGGAGGCGGCTGCCCTGGGGCACCACAGTCTGGCTAGGTGGGCAGCGGCGGTGAGACCCTTTCCCGCTGCCTGTGCACCCCCCTCTTTGGCACCCCCCGCCCCTCCCCCGTTCCTGGGCGCTCAGGTCAGCAGGGCTGCTGCTGCCAGGCCAGGGGGTGGGAATGTGCTGGGGCAGATCCTGGCTCTGGCTCTTGGGTGAGTCACCCCGTGGGAGTGCGCTGATGAATCCGAATCCCAGTTCTTTGTTTGCAGCTCCTGGGAATTCACAAATTTGGGGCAGACACTCCATCCTTGTCTGCCGCCAGGTAGGGGTGGCAAGATGGGAGCCGGTAGGCCCGGGGTCTGTTCCCAAATTCACCACCAATCGGCTGTTTGGAACCTTGATAAGTTCTGAGCAGCTTTGGGGCCTCAGTTTCTCTATCTTTAAAATGGACACAAAAGTCCTGCCCCTTGTAGTTTTGCAAGCAGATAATAAAGCAAAAAATGAATGCATAAGTAAATAAATAAATAAATAAACCTATGTCACAGCAAGCACAGTTCTTGGGACGATGACAATAACCATCATTTATGGAGCGCCCTACTGTGTGCCAGATACCATACAAGAAGGTTTATAGTTAATACTCCCAACAGTCTTAAGAACTCTGTGAGATCATTATCCCTTTTTTAAAAGAAGGAAACTGAGGCTCAGAAAGATTAAGTCACCTGCCTAAGGCCACATGACTTACACACCCAACTACCAGGCTCACCAGCCACCCACTGTGGAAATTAAGGACACCCCTGCAAATGCCAGGCACAGTCATCACGGGGCCAGCAGAGCCCCTTCCCTGCTGTCCAGGGACTGAAGGCAGGAGTTTCCTCCCACGGCTTCCTCTCCAGATGACCCACTCCTGCCACGGGTCCTGATGGGACTCACAGCAGGACCCTCCCGAGCCATGCCTCCTGTCCCCCCGACTCAGAGAGAACCCAGAGAAGCCCTGGCTCCTTCCAGCACCCTCCTGTGCAGACAGGGCTGAACTCTGCGTCCCAAAACCCCAAGGTGCACACGTCACAACCAGGGAGGCTTCCAGACTGGCAGATCCGCCTTGGGAAGGGCCCGGCAGCCGGATTTCCCAATTTCCCTGACTTGATGTCCTTGCCCCAGCCTGGAGACCCAGCACCTCCTTGGGGCCCCACAACTTCCTGAGGGCAGGCCCTGGGCACACCCTTCCTTTGTAGGGTCCACAGCTCCAGGCTCTGCCTCTAACCTCCTCACAGCCCCTCTCCTGGGGTCCACCTGACATTCTTCAACACTCCTATTAGGCAGTGAGGCAAGGTTTAAAATACTCCCTCCCCCGCCAGGTGTGGTGACTCACGCCTGTAATCCCAGCACTTTGGGAGGCCGAGACAGATGGATCACTTGAGGCCAGAAGTTCGAGACCAGTGTTGCCAATATGGTGAAACCCCATCTCTAATAAAACTACAAAAATTAGCCGGGCATGTTGGCCCACACCTGTAATCCCAGCTGCTCGGAAAGCTGTAACAGGAGAATCACTTGAACCCGGGAGGCAGAGGTTGCAGTGAGCCAAGATCCAGCCACTGCACTCCAAAACTTTTTTTGAGGAGTCTCACTCTGTCGCCCAGGCTGGAGTGCAGTGGTGTGATCTCTGCTCACTGCAACCTCCACCTCCCAGGTTCAAACAATTCTCCTGCCTCAGCCTCCTGAGTAGCTGGGACTACAGGCACACACCACCATGCCCAGCTAATTTTTTGCATTTTTAGTAGAGATGGGGTTTCACCATGCTGGCCAGGCTGGTCTTGAACTCCTGACCTCATGATCCACCAGCCTCAGCAGCCCAAAGTGCTGGGATTACAGGTGTAAGCCACTGCGCCCGGCCAATAATAAATTTTTTAAAATAATAAAATAAATTACTCCCTCTCCGGGCAGAAACCCTCTGTCCCGTGTCCCTGTCCCTCTTTTCATTTTCCTAAGTGCTCTCATTCACATGTTCCAATCCCCAGTGTGACGAGACAGCAATGGCAGTGTGTGTCCCAGGCCTCGCGTGCTACGTGGGAGGTGCTGTCCTTACAGTTGCTCATTTCACCTCCATGTACAGATGAGGAAACTGACAGTCTGGGAGGTCAAGTGGCTTGCCCAAGGTTACACACTTACTGCATGGTAGGCCCAGGATCCACACCCACATCTCTACCAGGCATGAAGGCCCTGGCTCTTCGCCACCATGTTTCCTTTCTGTCCCACCATTTGCAAGCCTTTTGCTGTCTGCACCAGAACAGCCCGGTCCATGGTTCTTATGAGTGTCCAGAGAATGCTTCCTGCATAGATGAACTTACTGAATGGTTTTTGAATGTGTGAAAGCGCAGATGAATGAATGAGTCAACAAATGAGTGAATGAATGACCTCGAGTCTCACAACAGCCATGAAAGCTGGGAAGCTTCTTCCCCATGTATCTGGGGAGAACATTGAGGCTCAGAGAGGGAAGGTAACATGCCTTGAGATCACAAAGGGAGCTGGGGGCTGCGATGGGAAACCCCAGCCACTCAGCCAGCCCTGCCACCTCCCTCCTTCCCCCATGGTCCCAGCCCCGCTGTGGGCCCAGCTCTGTCTCCGGCAAGGCAGCGGGCACGGCGTCTTTAAGTTGCCCTTTCAGGGACGAGCCAAGGAGGGGGCTGGGGGCCTGGGGAGGGGGGCTCCACCCAGCATGCAGGGCCAGGAGCCCACACCCGTCTCTCTGAGATGGGGTCAGTGCAAGGGGTCTTTCTCTGCAAGCACTTGCGGCACAATTGATGGGAGAGATGAGATGCTCATCAAACGAGGGACAAATCATAAAGTTCGGGAGATGGAAATTAGGCATGGACAAACGATCCAGGTGCAGGGGAGATTTATGGGGGAGGCTGTATTCTAGCTAATGATTTCTGCTAATGATTCTCCGAAGTGTACAGTGGCACAGGGCCCGCGCTCCGTGGGGTGATATGAACCCTGCGGGCCGGATGAAGGACGTTCCTGGGGAGACGGCAATGATGAGGGGATGGAGAAGAAGGGTAGAGGGACTCCTGAATACGGGGCTCCCCTGGAGTGGTGGGGGGAGACGGGATTCTTGGGGTGTGAGGAGGCCCCGCTTGAGATTTATCACTTGACCTGGCTCCTTGGTCCTTCCTCCACTCTCCCTGAAAGTGCCTCCCTGCCTGGCAGCTCCGAGTGTTGGCCAGGCCTGCCCACTGCTGACACACACATTTTCAAAGCCCACCGCCATCTTTCATTCCAGCTGCCCCCGTGACAGACTCGAGTTTCTGGCTGTAAACCGTCCCTCCCTGCCCCCTTTCTTCTCCCCTCCCTGACCCTCTCCTCTGCAAGAGCTGTCCCCTCCAAAGGGCCACTTGCCCCTCCCACCGCACTTCACAGCTCTTCTCTTCCTCTGGTAAGTTTCAGTGTCTCTGAGGCTGCCCCCTCCGGAGGCCCCGGCCAGAGACTCCCCCAGTAACTGCTCCTAAAGCACTCAGCTTCCCCCATCTTCCTCCATCACCAGACCCAGGGACACTGACACTGTCAGTTGGGACAGTCCCTCCCAAATCTACCCTAAATCCTGCTTACGGCAGAGCAAGTTGGGACCTCCTGTTTCCTGTAGTCAAGGCCCTCGGGCAGTGGGAAGCCGCTGCCCGTCAGAGCCAGGACCAGAAAATGTTCACGGGAGTTCATTCACGGGGACCAAATCAGCCGGAAACGATGTTTGCTTTTTAAAACCTTGCTGGGCTTTCTAATTTCCCCGCAATGAACGTGTGTGTGTGTCATTTTTAAAATGGGAAAATTGGCAGGTGTGAGGATGAAAGGATGGAGGAGGCCAGAGTACCCGCCACCCCCATGCCGCCTGGACATACTCTTCTCAGCCACACTGAGCCCCAAAAGTCTACCCAAGCCCAGGACTGAGCACACTCGACCCGCAAGCTCAGGAGTCTCCACAGTAGCCCTCCAAAGGGTGTTTTTTTTTTAATCGTCCCTGTTTCACTGTTGGAAAATCAAGGTTTATAGAGATAAGAGGTCACACTCAAGCCGGGCACAGTGGCTTATGCCTGTAATCCCAGCACTTTGGGAAGCCAAGGCGGGGGCATTTCTTGAGTCCAGGAGTTCGAGACCCGCTTGGGCAACAGAGTGAAACCCCATCTCTATAAAACACAAACAACAAAAATTAGCCAAGCATTGGTGGTAAGCAGCTGCAGTCCCACCTACTTGGGATGCTGGGACGGGAGGATGGCTTGAGCCCAGGAGGCCGAGGCTGCAGTGAGTCATTGTCTTGTGCTCTCACTGCACTCCAGCCTGGGCAACACAGCCAGACCCTGTCTTAAAAAAAAAAAAAAAAATAGTCATCCAATTCCTCATGCTTAGTATATGGCAAAGCTATACTCGAAACCAGCTCCCTTGAACTCACACCCATGTTTTTCCCACCGTGTCTAACCCTCTCACCTCCCCACCAGGTGAGCTGAGACCCCCTCCATGGACGGGGCCAGAGACCGAGGAGGCAGGTACTGAGACAACCCTGGCAGGAAGGCCCAGGAGAATAAAGCAGTAAAGGGGCAGCCTCGGACCACCTGGCCAGGGAGGACCAACAGCCAGAAATAGTGTCAATGTGCAGAGTGAAGTAATTGGTTGAACAGCGTGGCGTAGGGAATCTGAGGTTGCCGCTGAAAGTAGCTTTTAATGCACCAACACAGACGAGCGTTCAACATACACTGCGAAGTGAGCAGGGCAGGTTTCAGGCCAGTTTGAGGCACACAGCAAAAGATCTTTGTGCAGATATATGCACAGACTCTGTCACCCCTTCCCCTAGTGTTGGTGATGAGGAAAAACGATCTGGGGACCTTTTTCTCTGTATTGTCTGAACTCTATAAAACAAATATATGTGCATTTAATCCTCAGAGGGCAGAAACACAGCAAAGTTATTTTCATTTGGAAAACAGGAAAAGAAACAACCTGAGGGGTGAGGCAGAGGCCGTGCCCGGGTGGGGGCCTTATTCTTAGATCACCCGTCCGCCACCACCCTTGGTTTTTATCCTCAGAGCGTTTCTCCAGGCAGCAGATACTTGTATATAGCGGGAAGGGTGTCACCTTGGAATTTGCTCTCCCCAATGCCTCTGACAGCCCCACACCTCCCTGGCCCACCCGCCACCCACTCCGGGCGTGATCAAAGGCCAAAGTGAAAATGAGATCTGAAACTTCAGCCTGGAAAAGCGATGATGTGCTGATGTCAGATAAGGAAGGATCACCGCTCACCAGCTGGGCGCCCCCCCGACCCCGGCACCGCCTCTTCCCCCTCTGTCACCTCCCAGCCTGCAGCTCAGACCCTGTTTGCAGGAGGGTGGCAGCTGCCAGGGGGCATGGCCCCAGGAACCCTCTGTCCTAGAGCAGGCTGAGGGGCCTGCTGGGGACCCCTCCCCTAAACCAGCCTGTGTTCCTTGGAATTCAGGCGGTGTTTCTAGAAGCATCTCTCACTCCTCTGATGGAGTTAGCAAGCTCCTGGAGAGAGTAACCCATTACACTGGCTGGATGAACTGATCAGGTCAGCGGCTGATGGGCTGGGACCTGGGAGAAGTCAGTGTAATGGGAAGCAGGTGGCAGCCCTTGGGGCAGGGAGCTCTGGGGGCGAAAGGAATCCTAGGGAGTTAGGAGGGGAGCCAGGAAGACAAACCGCACAAAGCATCATGCGAAGATCAGCCCAGTTAGAGTCCCAGCGGTGCCCAGGGCTACCGTCTGCTTGAGGCTCAGGCACCCCCCTTTTACCTCCTCACACCCCTGTTCAAGCTGCTACCTACAGCCAGCCAGCTGGCTCTCCTGAGGCAGGTCAGGCCCAGAGACATCAGCCTCTGGATGCCACACAACCTGTCTGACCCGCCTTGTGAAATGGGAATAATAATAGCAACAGCTTCACCCCCAAATGGAGGGGATCCATTTAATGTATGCAGAGCTGCTGGCCATTGCTAAGGCCTCAATTAAGGGCAGCTGTTACTATTGCTGTCGAACTTACAGAGGAAGAGACAGGCGGCCTAGGAGAACCGCAGAACTTGTCTAGGACAGGGAGATTGGGGGCTGAGTAGTCACAATGTCACTCTGGCCCACCCAGTGGCTGGAGGAGGGGATGGGGACAGGAAGAGGAAGGGGAGGCACTGGGAGATGGCAGAGATAAATATATGTCATGATCTTGCCCCATCTGGGTCACCGACTGCACCCCAGGAGCGATGATTCAGATGCTGAGAAGTCCCCACCCAGAGACTGGTCCTACAGGCTGCGGCTCAGCGCCATGGGCACAGCAGGCACGCACTGGGGAGGCCGGTGGAGCAGTGCCCAGGGTTACCCAACTGCTTGGGGCTCAAGCACCCCCTTTTTACCTCTTCACACCCCTGTTCAAGCTGCAACCTAGAGGCAGCCAGCTGGCTCTCCTGAAGCAGTGCAGGCCCAGAGACATCAAGGAATTTGCTGGGGCCACACAGTAAGGCCTGTGAGCTTTCATCCCATTCAGACCCAGAGATGGCAAGTCACTTGCCAAAAGCCACACAGCTTGGATGTGATAGGGCAGGGAAGCCCAAAACTTGCCTGCAACAGCAGGATGCCCGGAGTCTGGCTGGAGCCTGGCACTGGCGTGAGCCTCAAACCTTTTAATCCTGAGGCCTGAGAGCTGGGAAGTGCCCCGGAAAAGCAGCACTGTAGGCTGTTTGTCCTGGGGTGTGCAGAGGGGAGCATTTTCACAGTAGGCCTTGCTCTGAGGAGTGAGAAACGGGCACTCCCACCTGTCCACATGCCCTTGGGGACTGGTCTCAGCGCCCAGCCTCCCCAGAGGACCCCCCTTCCACCAGGAACACCTCCTCCTTGCACTCCCATTAAACCTCTGTTTAAACTCTCTGGACTCCTCTAGGAAGCCTCCCTGCCCCACTGTGCCTCTCTGAGCCATCTGCCCTCCGCCCTGATGCCCTAGAATCAGCATCTCTGCCCTCTGTGTGGCTGGGTAACTTCTCCGGTCTTCTTTTGTCTTTTTCTTCTGTGCGTTAGCACCATGTTTATTTATATTTTTCTTTTCTATCTTTTTTGAGACAGCATCTTGCTCTGTCGCCCAGGTGGAGTGCAGTGGTATGACCTTGACTCACTGCAACCTCCGCCTCCTTGGTTCAAGCGATTCTCCTGCCTCAGCCTCCCTAGTAGCTGAGACTACAGGTACCCCCCAATACGCCTGGCTAATTGTTGTACTTTTAGTGGAAACGGGGTTTCGCCATGTTGTTCAGGCTGCTCTCAAACTCCTGACCTCAAGTGATCCACCTGCCTCAGCCTCCCAAAGTGCTGGGACTACAGGAGTGAGCCACCACACCCTGTTTCATCATGTTTTTTTATTCATGGGTTTATCGTCATGTGTGATGTGAGCTTAGAGCTAGGCTCTCAGCTCCCCAGGGGTGGTGACCATATCATCATTTCCTACCCCCACTACCTAGGACAGGACTCTGGCCACAGTAGAGGGTCAGAAGATTCCAGCACACTCAAGAATCATGGGTAAGAAGCACCCAAGGCCACTTAGCTGTAAGTGAAACTGACTCTTGACTTCCTAACCTGATATACTAAGGGGGTAATCCATCCTACAGAAAGTCTTTGCTTTACAGAAGGATGCTCACAGGGGTTCTTTAAATAGTCAGGTCTCTTGGTACCTGCAAAATGGATTTATTTACAGATTTCTAGCATGCCTGGCCTGCTTGGAGCATCATGGGCTGGGTCCACTGGCAAGCCCAGAAAGCCCACGCACCTATCTGCCCTGTCCACCTCTTTTGTGTGGCATTCAAGGCCTTTCCCAACAGAGCCCCAGCCTGCCTTTCATAGCAGGGCACGAATCCAAGAGGGAGACACAGCAATACAGGTGTCAGCTGACACAAACAAGCTAATTTCAGACAGTGATAAATCGTATGAAGAAACAAAGTGAGGTTTCAGAGAGAGCCTGAGCTGATAGGACTCTGGCTTTCACAAAGCAAGTCATTCTCCCAGCCTGACCTGGCTGTCTCTCAGGACCAGCTCATCTGTTACTCAGTCCTTCACTCATTCACTCACTCATTCCCTCACTCATTCATTCAAATCATTCACTCACTCATTCTCTCACTTATTTGTTCTCTCATTCCTTCACTTATTCACTCATTCATTCATTTTTTTTTGACTGAATAAAGACATTTATCTTGATATTTCCAGAGATCATGGAGCATTCAGTACATAGTAGAAGCCAAGTGTTTATATGAACAAGATATTCAAATTATGTAGAATAAGACAAATAAAAGATGGACAACTGGATCAGTACTTGCATTTAGGATTACTCCCAAGTTTATGTACCTTTGTATCTGGGTGTGAATCTGGCGGAAGTCAGGTTTGACCAACTCATTCGTTCATTTACTCATTCATTCACTCATTTACTCCTTCATTCAAATCATTCACTCATTTACTCATTTTCATTCACTCATTCATTCAAATCATTCATTCGCTCATTTGCTCACTCATTTACTCATTCATTCATTCACTCATTCATTTATTCATTCACTCATTCAATTCAAATCATTCATTCACTCATTCATTTACTCATTCACTGAGTACCCATAACGCCAGGTGCTGTCCTCCAACACCCTGGGGACCCTGGGGAAGACAACCTGCTCCAAGTCCCAGTGAATCCAGGGAGACTGAGGCTAGGGCAGGCAAGGAGTGGGGCAGGGGTGGGGGTTGCTGCATGGTATAGAACATTTCCACCCACTCTGATCAGTCATGCTTCCTAATTCAATAAGGTGAGAAGGAGCATAATTTGATCATATTTGTTTTGCATCACTGCAAAAACAGAAAATGAAGGGCTGCAGAACCGCACCAATTTACTTCATCCGACCTTGATTAAAAGAAAATTAATTGTCGCATCTCTCAGGATATCACAGGCAGCAGCCAATGGCTCTCCAGGATACCACAAAGAGAGGGAAAGGGAGCGAAAGACGCCCTGTGCCCTTTTCTCTAACCACTTCCAGCCCGGCTGGCACAGAGACAGCAGAGCTTCCGGGGGCTCGCACTGCAGAGGAGGCTGGCGGCGGATGGGAGATGGGACCCCTGAGCCCCTGAGCCCCACCCATTCTGGGTCACATTTCCCCACCCACCATCCACTCCCCAGAGAGTGGCTCTGAAGGCTGGATCCTGATCCCAGAGCCCAATACAGCTTTGCAGAAGCCCTTGGGGGCTCCCCTCCCTTTCCAGGGCTGGCAGATGTGCTGTGGAGGAGCCCCAGGCAGATGCCCCCCAAAGATCCAGGTCCCCTCAAATTTGCTCGACCCCACCATTGGCTCCCGAGCCCCAGCTCCAAGAGAGAAGAAGGAGGGAAGGCGAGGGCTTGGCGCTGCCTGGGTGAGCCAGGGCGGGGGTGATGGTGGGGAGAGCAGCTCATGAAAACTTAATGCCCCCTCGCAGGTTGTTGATTTTTGTTTGTTTTTCTCTTTTTGCCAGAAGAGAAGCCTCTTTCATTAGCCCAGACTGTCATTACCCAGCATTAAATTTTCATAGAGCGGGCAGGAGGCCGGGCAAGGGGAGGCGGGCGGGGGGCAGGCTGGGGGCTCCCTGGGCTGGGCCTGCCGGGGGCTGAGACCAGCTCCCCTGGGCCCCTGTCTGCAGACAGCTAGATCTCAATAAGAACTGCCCTTCTCCATAGCCCACTATGGGCTAAGCCTGACCTGCAGACCCACGTCTTTGTGATCCTGTTATGCTCCTATGGGGTGGGTTCTGTGATCGCCCCATTTTACAGATGAGAAACTGAGATTCCGGGAGCTTATGTCTCTTGCCCATCACAGCGGGAAAGTGGTGGCACCACTGACTCCAAGACCATACCCTTCTCACCAGCGCTGAGAGGCCAAGGCAGGCACAGGGGAGGTGGTGGGGCTGAAGGGGCAGGCAGGAGTTCAGGGTGCCGATGGGGGTGCTTTCCCCTGGGGAGCAGCAGGAGTCGGGACACCCAGCCCCACGCCCCGGAGGCGGTGGGCGGCCGCTCTCAGCCAGGCTGGAGAGGATCTGCGCCGGCAGGGCGTGCGACCCGCCAGGCAGGTGCCGGGGCCCTCACAATGGTGCACCTGGCGTGGGCGCCAGGCCTGCCCATTCAGCCCGGAACAATCACGGCTCTGCAGCCGCCGGCCCAGCGGCCTCCAGGGGTGGGAGGACCGAGGGCGAGGGCGGCAGATGGGCCGCGGGTGTCAGGTTTCCAGCCAGGGGAGGGGGCGGGCAGCGGGGGAGGGGAGGTGGAGGAATCAGACTCCTCCCCGCCCCCAGCGGCCCCTCCCAGCCTTGGGTTTGGGAGCAGAGTTGGGCAGACGGTCTGCCCACCACCACTGCCACCTAGAGCAGGCAGGAGGGGAACACGGGCCCCAGGCCGGGGCTGGGCAGCGGGTGAGGGGCCTGCTGCGAGCTTCTTGCAGGGCTGGTGACTCCTGAGCACGCAGCAGCTGACAGAGCCTCTCTGGGCTTCAGTTTTCTCATCTGTGAAACGGGTGTCCATTCACTCAATAAATACTGGTAATTTGTTCCGTGCCAGGCACCGCTCTGGCCACCAGAATAGCCACAGTGAGCAAACTCAAAGCAAACCCTTGCCTCCTTCACGTCCTAGTGCAAGAGACAGATGAGAATCAAGATTAAGGAATGGGCCGGGCGTGGTGGCTCAAGCCTGTAATCCCAGCACTTTGGGAGGCCGGGGTGGGTGGATCACTTGAGGTCAGGAGCTTGAGACCAGCCTAGCTAACATGGTAAAACACTGTCTCTACTAAAAATACAAAAAAATTAGCTGGGCGTGGTGATGGGCACCTGTAATCCCAGCTACTCAGGAGGCTGAGGCAGAAGAATGGCTTGAACCCAGGAGACGGAGGCTGCAGTGAGCTGAGATCGCATCACTACACTCCAGCCTGGGCGGCGGAGTGAGAGTCCATCTCAAAAACATAAATAAAGATAGGCTGGGCGTGGTGGCTCTCGCCTGTAATCTTAGCACTTTGGGAGGCCCAGCGGGACGGATCATGAGGTCAGGAGTTCAAGACCAGCCTGCCCAACATGGTAAAAACCCATCTCTACTAAAATATAAAATTAGCCAAGCATAGTGGGGGGGTGCCTGTAATTGCAGCTACTTGGGAGACTGAGGCAGGAGAATTGCTTGAACTTGGGAGGTGGAGGTTGCAGTGAGCCAAGATCGCACCACTGCACTCCTGCCTGGGCGACAGAATGAAACTCCATCAAAAAAAAAAAAAAAAAAAAAAAAAAGATAAAAGAATGGCACACTTAGTAGCTCAACTAGGAGCAGCGGGGCCACAGAGGGGGGAGTGGGGCAAAAGAGTTGCCACCTGTGATAGGAAGTCCATTCCAGAAGGAGGTGGGGAGCAAACCAGGCAAATCTGGGGAAAAGCATTCCTGGCAGAAGGAGCAGCAGGTGGAAGAATAGTGTTCCTACCCCGTAGGGTTCACGTGGGGCTACAGGAGGGGACGCAGGTGAAGCGCTTAGAGCCCGCCCCCTTGTCACAGTCCCGATGTGAGGCAGTGACCCCAAGTCTATGGTGGTTTGCATGTCTGTCCACCTCTGTAGCCCCTGAGTGCCTGAGAGGTGGCACCCTTCCTTTTACATGCAAGAAGACAGACTTGAGAAGGGCAGGGGATAAATCACACTCCACGTGCTGGTGCTGTGCTCTCAGTCCCCAAGAAGAGGTGAGGAAGGGGTGCAGCCAGAACAGGATCCGGGCTGGGACTCACACCGGTGCTCTGTCCATCACTACCAGACAGAGATTAGGATGGGGACAGGGGAACAGATACTCCCCAGCTGGGGCACGCTCAGCCCATCTCTGGCAGGACATGGCTGGTGAGTAGATTGCCCTGAAGTCTGGAGACCTTCCAAGTCACTCTGAGCTGAGCTTCAAGGGACAAGGGCCTGTGGGGACAGAGGCAGGAGGATCTAAGAAGGGATGGGGGAGAGTCCAACCCTCCTATGTTACCGAGGGGGAAACCAAGGCCCAGAGAAGGCCTTTGGAGAAGCTCCTGCTCATCCCTGGCCTTGGTGATTGCATCTGTGCAGTGAGGGTGGGGCTCTAAAGGGTGTAACGTGCTGACCACTGCAGGGGTGAAAGGCATGCCCCATCCACGGAAGGGAGGGGGCAGCCTCGGAGATGAAGTGGGTGGAGTCCCCTGAAGGGCGTGGACACACAGCCGTGTACACAGCAGGCAGGCAGACAGGGAGCAAAGAGGCTGGAGCAGGCGGCTGCTTAGTCCTTAAGCTTCACTGCCACTGTCCCACTTCTGGGGGTGATCAGAAGTCAAGAAGCCTATGGGGGCCTGGCCCAGTCGCTCATGCCTGTAATCCCAGCACTTTGGGAGGCTGAGGCAGGAGGATTGCTTGAGCCCAGAAGGTCGAGGCTGCAGTGGGCTGTGATTGCACCACTGCACTTCAGCCTGGGCAATAGAGTGATACCCTGTCTCAAAAAAAAAAAAAAAAAAAAAAAAAAGAGGCAGCAGATTTTAGTCTCTTTCCTAGACCAGGACGGGGGTAGCAGCTGGCAGGAGGTGGAACTCATGAGCCTTGGACGGTCCTTGGCATTACACAGATCTGGGTTCAAACCCAGGCTCTGCCTCATCCTAGTGTCTGACCCCAGTCATTCATATGACTTCCCCAGGCCTCGGTTTCCTCATCTATAAAATGGGGAGAATCATAGCAAGCACCCTGGCTTTATGGGGTTGTTGGGATGGGGCTACACCCCAGGTCCCAGCCTAGCCTGGGCACAGGGTCAGAGCTGGAGGCAGGCACTGTGGCGGGTGCTTGATGAGTTGAGAGGGAGCATCTCACCTGCGGGAAGGGTCGCAGGGAGGCAGCTGAGGCTTGAAGCGTTTAGGGGATGCACCTAAGCTCACACTGCTCATGAGAGAAAGGGCCAGGATTTGCACCCAGGTCCTCCTCCCTCCTGGGCTCTTAGCAGCCTCTGGTGCACAGAGGTGGAAGGGAAGGCCAAGGGAAGTCAGTGATGTGGGTCAGGTGCACTGAGGCCACTCCCAGGCCCCTCCCAGCCCCCCACAAGGGCCCCCCACCAGCGGGTTCAGGGCCTGGCATTGCCCGCCTTACTCCTGTTGGCGGCACCAAAAGGTGGCAGATGAGGGCTGAGGGGACCTGGCTCCCCCTTCCAGTCCCTCCCGAGTTGGCTGGGTTCCTTGCCTCCCATCTCCCACTTGCTCTTCTAGGAACAAAGGCAGCAGGGCACATCCCCACTTCCTGGCAGTGCTGATTATCTAATTCTCTACCCCTCAATTACCGCTTCCTGAGGGAGCATTACCCTGGGAGCAGCCACCTGCCTGGTCCGGAGGCTGTGGAGGACGTTTGTGGTAGGGGGTCCCCATCCTTCAGGGAAGCCCACGGGGGACCAGGCTGGGCCTTGAGCACTGGCCCCTTCGGCAGCCTCCAGGAAATTCGCTCTCTACTGGGGCACCCCGTGGCCCTGTCCCTGCACCCTTCAGCATCCTGACCTCTTGGCCCAGATGGGTCACGTGTCCACAGGCTCCCACACAGTCAAGGCCAAGCTAGGGCAGGCACGCGTGTGGGTGTACGTGAACCCTTGTAAGTGATTCATGCGTGTGAGTGAGCGTGCAAAGGTGTAAGCCCATATGAACGTAGAAAACGAGAATGTGGATGTGTATTTGCGACTCCTTGTCACAAATGGTGCGTGTGTGCAAAGCTGAGAATGGTACGAGTCTGTGCACATGTGTGTGAGTCAGTAACAAAAATGACTGCATAATGAAAATGACAGTGTAGCTGTGTACGGGTGTGTGCAGGTGTGAATAGGTTTGTGGGTATTCGTGCATGGGTAGGTGGGTTTTGGACTGAAAATGAGTGTGCAAGAGTGTGAGTGTAAGTGTGAGTGTGGACAGGGCCAGCCGAGGCCAGAGCAGGGGAAGGGGACCCCCCTCTCCCAAGCATGGAGGCTGCTGGGTCTAGCAGCCTAGAGACGACTGGGGGCTGGTAGGTGGCCCCAGCCAGCACTGCAAGGACCTCAGACCTCCAGCCCATGTACAGCAGAGCTTGATCCTTCCTGTCAGTGGGAAGGAAGTGCTCACCTAGGGCAGGTGGTCCAGTGGGCAGCAGATGCAAAAAGACTGAGTGGTGATTTGCATCTTTCATTTGCATATATTTCCATAGGTCCCATTGATTGGTTATTTGAAAAAGTCCCCAATTCTTGCCAACTCCTGTCTGCTTGCAATGGCCCTATGGGGTGAGAGTGGAGGTGGGGGAAGCACTGTTGGGCTCTGCTTGGCTGAGAGCTAAGGCTAGCCCCTGAGGGCTGAGGCTAATCCACAGGCCTGGTCTGGGTGGGATAGGGTGCTCCTGAGAATCAGGCCCTTAGGGTTTGCTCAGTGGCACAGAGCGGGCAACAGTCCCCAGGCCTGGCCTAACACAGGAAGTGCTCGCCAGCTCTTTCATCAATAGGTGAACAAAGTGTGGATGGGGCAAAGTGAGCGTCGGCTACCCAGTCTGCTGAGATCTTCAGGTTGGGTCTTAGTGATGGGGTCCTCAGCCCTGCTGAGCTGGCAACTGGTCCCCGGGGCTAGCGTGGCCAGCCCTGGGGGTGGATGTCGAGGAATATGACAGGCTGCTGGTCAGATGCTGCCCAGCTTCATCTCCTGCCTTCCCACTCCACCTGGGGACCAGATGCCTGGCTGTGCATTTGTGAAAGCTCCGTTTCCACAGCCACCCAGAAGGCAGGCAGCACGAGGTTGAGGAGTTCTCAAACAGGAGGAGAGAGCTGCTAGTCCCAGCAGAGGGCTGAGTGTGTGTGCGTGTGTGTGCATGTGCCTGTGTGCACAAGCATGCCTGTGCAAAGGTGGACGTGCTCCGGTGGGTGTACCCGGCAGTCTTGAATGCAGGGGAGTGGATGTGCATCTTGATACAGATGTACGTGGATCTGTCGGTGTGCACAGGTGTGCACCGGTGTGCTGTGTGTGCTTACTCGTGTGTCAGGGAAAATGGAAGTTTTCAGTGTGAAAAGCCTCTATGACCCCTTTCCATTTGCCTTTTTGTTAAATCACCTAACCTACCCTTAGTGTGAACAGCACGGCTTGGCAACCATAGGGCTTTGGAAATGTCCATTCTTCAGAAACACACCACACACATGTATGTGTAGACATGAACATCACTGTGACTGTATTCTTGAGTGTCTGCACACCTATGTGGCCACATGTTATAAATATACGTGTACCTGTACCTCTATGCTCACATTAACATCCATGGCTATTGTGTACACAGGGGCACACGTGTGTTCCCATGTACTGTTTGCCCCTGTGTGAGCTGTGTGCAGGCATGCATGGGGGATCTCCCACAGTAGGGCGGTCACTGGGAGTGGGCATGCAGAGGGTCCCGTGGGTCCTGTGTGCCCAGGGCTGTGTGTGAGTGCACAGGGTGCGCAGTAGGTGTGTGTACAGCACAGCATGTGTTTGCATATTGGGAGTTGGGGATGTTTCGTAATTAAATCCCTTTTCATCCTTCTGCACCTGTCTGCTTCTGAAAGCTGAGAGAACAGACGTCAAACGGGACAAGGGCTGGATTGAATACAGCCAATTCTGAAATATTTATTAGCTTGCGACTCCGCTCAATGGAGGAGAAGGAATGCCAGCTAATCCACCCAGCAGCGCTCACAGCAGGGACATTTTTCAACAGAGACTTCTTATATTTCAACGTCTGCCCACTCTGTCCAAAACTGGGAGAGTTTTCATCTGGGTCCGTGCAGGGTTCTCCAGAACTCTGGTTAGGCACTCACGGGGCAGAAATCAAACCTGATCACTTGTTTCCGGGTTCTTGGGGTCATGAAGGTCTCTCTTCCTCAGACAAAGATGGGTGAACCAGTAGGTCCTGTGGTGGCTTGTACTGGTCACCGCTTATAGGACCCCTCCTGTGTTCCAGGGACCGTGTGCGGGCCTTTCCATACATCTTCTCTTCTAAATCTTCACAAAAACCCAATGAGACAAATGCCGCGTATGACCCTATTTAATACATCAGGGAGCTAGGAAACTCAGAAGCATTCAACAATGAGAAATAGAGGCTCAGAGTAACGACACCACTTGCCTGAAGTCATAAGCTACTTAGTGGTGGAGCCAGGACGTGGGTCCAGAGAATCAGTCCGCGCAAGCTCAAACTCCTACCGGCTCCCAGCTGCCTCCTAAGGGAACTACAAAGGACCTACTACGTATACTATGTAAAGAAGAATTCTGGGGGTACATCTAAGATGACTGAGAAAGAGTGGGGTAGTCCACTGTGGCAGGAGGAGATGTCTGTGTATTTGATGCCCCTTAGTCCTGCCCCACCCCACCCCACCCCCACACCTGCTCATCACCAAGACTGCCCTTCTCTTTTTTTTTTTTTAGACAGAGTCTCGCTATGTTGCCCAGGCTGGAGTGCAGTGGTGCAATTGCGGCTCACGGCAACCTCTACCTCTGAGATTCAAGTGCTTCTCCTGCTTCAGCCTCCTGAGTAGCTGGGATTACAGGCTTGTGCCATCACACCCAGCTTATTTTTGTATTTTTAGTAGAGATGGTGTTTTGCCGTGTTGGCCAGGCTGGTCTCGAACTCCTGACCTCAAGTGATCTGCCTGCCTCAGCCTCCCAAAGGGCTGGGATTACAAGTATGAGCCACAGTGCCCGGACAAACCTGCCCTTCTTATGAGTGCAGCTCAATTCCACTAACTGCCCAGGCCGAAACCTTCAGAGGCTTCCTTTACTTCCCTTTCTCTCAACCCCACACCCAACCCTTTGGCAAATCCTGGCGTCGCTCTTTTCAGAAGGTACCCAGGATGCAACCACTGCTCACCCTCCCCACTGATGCAGCCCCGTCTGAGTCGCCATTGTTTCTCCCTTGGGTGATTGCAGTGGCCTCCTATGTCACCCTACTTCAAATCTGGCCCTGAGGTCCAGAGTGAACCTTCTAGAACCTAACTCAGGTCATCCTACTTCTCTTCTCAAGGCCCTTCAATAACTCCTGTCTCACTCAGTGTAGAAGCCCAAGGCCCTGCGTTGACCACAAAGCCCAGTCTCACCGATCTCATCTCTACTCTCCCCGCAGCTCACCACTGTTACCCTGGCTGGGCTGTTCCTTCTGGAACATAGCAGGCATGGTCTCTTTTCAGGCCAGAAATCAAACCTGAGTGCTTGTTTCTGGGCTCCTGGAGACATGAAGTTTGCTCCTCCTCAGGCAGACACTGGTGAGCCAGTGGGTCACCATGGTGGCTTGTACCGGTCACTGCTTATGGGGCCCTTGGAGGCCCAGGCTGCTTCCTCTGCCTGAGATCCCTTGTCCAGATCCCCATGCAGCTGGCTCCCTCGCCTCCCTCTGGCTCTGCTCAAATGCCACATTCTTGGAACCAACTTGTGGAAACAGTGAAAGCCCTTCCCCTGGGGCCCACCATTCCACCACCCCTGTTCCATTTATTTATTTATTTATTATTCATTCATTCATTCATTGAGACGAGACAGGGTCTCACTCTGTTGCCCGGGCAGGAGCGTAATGGCAAAATCATAGCTCACTGCAGCCTCAGCCTCCTGGGCTCAAGGGATCCTCCTGCCTCAGCCTCCCGAGTAGCTAGAACTACAGGCATGCACCACCATGCACAACTAGTTTTCTAAAACTTTTTCTGTAGAGATGAGGTCTCACTGTGTTACCCAGGCTGGTCTCAAATTCCTGGACTTAAGTGATCCTCTCACTAGATGTGAGGCACCATGCCTGGGCTTTATCCTGTTTTATTGTTCTCCATAGTTTATATTTCACATTCTAGACACTTGTAGATTTCATTCATTTTTATTATTCAACAAATATTTACTGAAAATTTGTGCCAGATGCTATTCTTTCATCACTGGTTTTCAGTAATTTGACCATGATGTGCCTGAATATGGTTCTTTTCAGGTTCCTTCTGCTTGGAGTTCATTGGGGCTTCCTGAATCTGTGGAAGGAAGTTTACCATTTTCATCAAGTTTGGAAAAGCTTTAGCCATTATTTCTTCAAATATCTTTCCCATCTCCACCTTCTTCTTCTGGAGCTCCAATTACACGTATGTTAGACCTCTTATATTATCCCACAGGTCACTGAGGCTTTGATTAATTTTTTCCCCACTGTATTTCACTTCAGATAGTTTCTATTGCTATGACTTTGAGGTCACTAATGTTTTCTTCTGCAATGTCTAACTTGCTGTTAATTCTATCCATTGTATTTTTCAATTTGAATGGGCTCTACATTAGAAGGTTTTGAGTCTTTTTAGTATTTTTATTTCTCACATCATGTTCGTGCTTTCCTCTATCTTCTTGAACATGAAGAGTGTATTAGTTGTAGTTGTTCTAAATGTCCTTGTCTGCTAACTCTACCATCTGTGACATTTCTGGGTCTAACTCTATTGATTTGTTTTTCTCCTGGTTATGGGTCATATTTCCTCCTTTCTTTGCTTGACTGATAATTTTCATTGGTTGCTGGACATTTTTAAAATAAAAATAATTTTTTGAGACAAGGTACTGCTTCGTCACCCAGGCTGGAGTGCAGTGGTGCAAACATAGCTCACTGCAGCCTCTTCTTCTCTGGCTCAAGCAATCCTCCCTGCTCAGCTCCTCAAGTAGTCGGGACTGCAGGTGCACACCACCACACCAATTACTTTTTGTATTTTTTGTAGAGTCAGAGTTTCACCATGTTGCCCAAGCTGGTCTGGAATTCTTGAGCTAAAGTGATTCACCTGCCTTGGCCTCTCAAAGTGCTATGATCACAGGCATGAGCCACTACAGTCAGCTAAAATAAACTTTTAATTTTGGAATAGTTTTAGATTTATAGAAAAGTTACAAAGATGGTACCAAGAGTTCCCATATACTCCACATCTGGTTTCCCCATCATTAACATTTTACATTGCTCTGATACATTTGTCAAAACTACAAGCCCAGAAGCCTGAGGTTACAGTGAGCTGTGATCTCAGCTCTGATTGTGCCACTGCACTCCAGCCTGGGCAACAGAGCAAGACCTTGTCTCAACTAAAAACAACAAACAAACAAACAAACCAAAATGTAACTGACATTAACCCGGTACTGTTAGTTAAACTCCAAACTTTATTTGGGATTCACCAGTTTTCCCATTAATGATCTCTTTCTATTCCAGTATCTGATCCAGAATATTACATTGCATTTAATTGCCATGACTCCCTCTGGTCTATGACAATCTCTCAGTCTTTTTTTAGACAGAGTCTCTCTCTCTCTCTCTCTCTCTCTCTCTCTCTCTCTCTCTCTCTGTTGCTCAAACTGGAGTGCAGTGATGCAATCACAGCTCACTGCAGCCTCAACCTCCCACCTCAGTCTCCCTATTAGTGGGGACTACAGGTGCATGCCACCGTGCCCAGCTAATTTTTTGTTTGTTTTTCTTGTAGCAACCAGGTCTCTCTATGTTGCCCAGTCTGGTCACGATCAGTCTCTTCTTGTTTTACACGACCTTGACGATCTTGAGAAGTACCGGTCAATGATTCTATAAAATGTCCCCAATCTGGGTTTGCCTGTTGTTTTTCTCATGAATAGATTGGAACTATGGGTTTGTGGAAAGAATATCACCACCAAAGTGAAATGCCCTTCTCATCACAGCATGTTAGGACATCACCAGTGAGGTTAACCCTCATCACTTGATTAAGATGCTATTGACCAGCTTTCTCCACTAGCAGTAGCAAAGTGACTATTTTTTCCTTTCCCTGGTCCCTTCTTTGGAAGTAAGTCACAAATGGAACCTCACACTCCAGGGGATGGAAATGAAGCTCCAATTCCTGTCGGAAGAGAATCTACACATATTATTGAGAGTTCTTCATAAGAAAGATTTATCTCTTCTCCCTCTTATAGTTATTTAACTGTGCATTTATATCAGTATGGACTCATGTACGTGTATTTTATACTTTGGGTTATTACCCAATGCTACATTATTTATTTTATTGTCCAAATTATTCCAGCTTTGGCCATCAGGAGGTCTTCAGGCTGGTTTCTGTGTCCTTTGGCATGTCCCCTCCTGGTTTTGGAGCCCTTTCTTTTCCTTCCTTCTTTTCTTTTCCTTTCTTTTCTTCTTTTGACAGGGTCTCACTCTGTCGCCCAGGCTGGAGTGCAGTGGTATTATCACTGCTCAACGTAGCCTTGACCTCCTGGGCTCAAGTAATCCTCCCCCCTCAGCCTCTAGAGTAACTGGGATTATGGGTGCATGCCACCACGCCTGGCTAATTTTTGTATTTTTTGTAGAGACATGGTTTTGCCATGTTGCCCAGGCTGGTCTTGAACTCCTGAGCTCAAATGACCGGCCCACCTCAGCCTTCCAAAGTGCTGGGATTACAGGTGTGAGCCACCATGTCTGACCATATAATCTGTTTTTCTTTGTTTTTGTTTTTGAGACAGGGTTTCAACCTGTGTCCCAGGCTGTCATACAGTGGCACAATCACTGCTTACTACAACCTTAACCTCTAGGGCCCAAGTGATCCTCCCACCTCAGCCTCCCAAGTAACTGGGACACACACCATGCCTGACTAATTATTATTTTTTAAATTAATTTATTTATTTTGGTAGAGACAGGATTTCCTCATGTTGCCCAGGCTAGTCTCCAACCCCTGAGCTCAGATGCTCAGGCTGCCTCAGCCTCCCAAAGTGCTAGGATTACAGGCATGAGCCACCATGCCTGGCCCACTGTTTCTGGTACTACAAGATGCTCTGCTTCGTCTTGTATTTTTCCAGCTCAGGTCCTAAAATTCACCATTAATCCTTTTAGTAGAGAATGGTATTAGAAGCCAAGGTCTGGCTGGGAGTGCTTGCTGCTACTAGGTTGCCAGTGCTGCTAGGCCCTCTCAGCAGACATAACCCATGAATCCACACATGCCTGTTCTTTCTGTACCCATCCATCTGTATCTACCTTGAGCTAAGCATGGGTTCACGCTGATGTCTCCAGCTCTAATCCACAGAATCCATTCCAGGCTCCCCTCCTTGTTTTTCTGTAACGTTCCTCTCCAACCACAAGAAATCTGGCTCCCACCGACCACCATCCATTTACTTATTGTTCAACCAGCATTTAAAATTTTACATTGTTGGGTGCTGGATTTTGTTGTATTCCTTTAAATATTGCTGGCTTTGTTCTGGAACACAGCTAAGTTATTTGGAATTGGTTTGTTACTGTCACGGCTTACTTTTAAGCTTTGGTAGCATTAGTTCAGAGCACCCTTAGTTTAGGGCGAGTTCAGCCCCACTACCAAGGCAATACCCTTCTGAGGTCTCCATCCAATGTCCCATGGAGTACAGATCTCTCCACTCTGGCTGCAGAGAGAAGGAACCCCTCCTCAGATCACCGCACCATCTCTCTGTGCACCTCCTTCCTCTTCAGTATTTGCTGTACAAAATCTAGTCATTCTACTTCCCAGAACCCCAAATTCCGTCTTCTCAACTCAATGACTCTGTTTTGCCTTTCTGTTTCCTTTCTCTGTGTTCTGGCCTGGTAATTCTCCAGGAGGTAAGCTAAGGCAATTGCAGGACTCATCTTCTTTTCCTTCCTTTCTTTCCTTCCTTCTTTCCTCCCTCCCTCCCTCCATCCCTTCCTTCCTTCCTTCCTTCCTTCCTTCCTTCCTTCCTTCCTTCCTTCCTTCCTTTCTCTCTCTCTCTCTTTCTTTCTCTCTTTTTTCTTTCTCTCTTTCCTTCTTTCTTTCCTTCCTTCCTTCTTTTTCTCTCTCTTTTCTTTCTTTCTTTGTTTCCCTCCTTCCCTCTCTCCCTCCCTCCCTCCCTCTCTCTCTCCTTCCTTC
>NW_022436983.1:5057506-5063805 GCF_009761245.1 Sapajus apella
AGCCTCCCGAGTAGCTGAGACTACAGGCACACGCCACCATGCCCGGCTAATTTTTGTATTTTTAGTAGAGATGGGGTTTTACCATGTTGCCCAGGCTGGCCTCGAACTCCTGGGCTCAAGTGAGCCACCCGCCTCAGCCTCCCAAAGTGCTGGGATTGCAGGAGTGAGCCTCCGTGCCCGGCCTTCTTTGCTTTCCTTTTCTTAGAGATCTCCATCCTGTGCTGCTTATTGCCCAATGTCTGAAAACCACCGATTCATAGATTTTGTCCATTTTCTGGTCCTTATTTTTTAGGGTTGAGGGTCTTGCTATGTTGCCCAGGCTGGACTCAAACTCCTGGGTTCAAGTGATTCTCCTACCTCAGCCTCCCTGGTAGTTAGAACTACAGACATGTGCAACCATGCCGAGCTGAGTTTTCTGGTACTTTAATGTGAGAAAGTAAATCTGGCCTTGTTACACCATCATGTCCAGAGGCAGGAGTCCAAGCACTGTTTTAGATGCCTGGACACAATAGTAAATCAACTGACAAAAAGCCCTGGCCCGTGAAGCTTGCGTTGTAATGCAGGGGTCAGGCACATTCTAACGCTGGCATCCACAGACTTCTACAAAAGGCCAGATGGGCCAGGCACAGTGACTCATGTCTATAATCCCAGCACGTTGGAAGGCTGAGGCAGGTGGATCATCTGAGGTCAGGAGTTCAAGACCAGCCCGGCCAACATGGTGAAATCCCGACTCTACTGAAAATACAAAAAATTACAAAACACCATCTCTATTAAATACAAAAATACAAAAATATTTAATAAATTAGTTAGGATTACAGGTAATCCCAACATAGTGAAATCCCATCTCTACTAAATACAAAAAATACAAAAAATTAGTTGGGATTACAGGTAATCCCAAATGCTTGCGAGGCTGAGGCAGGAGAATCACTTGAGCCCGGGAGGTGGAGATAGCAGTGAGCTGAGACCACACCACTGCCTTCTAGCCTGGGCAAGAGTGAGACTCTGTCTCAAAAAAAAAAAAAGAAAAAAAAGCCAGATGGTACGTATTTAGTCTTTGCGGGCCAAGAGGTAAAAGTGAGTTAAAACCACATTGCTATGATTTGCAGTGTGCAAAGCCACGGGACCGCCACACACAGTTTCGGTTGTGGCTGCCCAACTCCACCACCACAGTGCGAAAGTGGCCATAGGCAGCCCATAAATGAATGAGCATGGCCGTGTTCCAATAAAACTTTATTTATGGATATTGGAATTTATATCATTTTCACATATCACAAAGTACTATTCTTCTTTTGATGATTTTATAATTACTTAAAAATGCAAAAACCATTCTCAGCTCTCCAGCCACACACACACACAGGCGGTGGGCCAGATGTGGCCGGCTGTGGTTTGCCAACCTCTGATCTAGTAGAAGGGACAGAAAATAATCAAAATAAGTAAGTTAAGTACAGCCAGGTGTGGTGGAGCATGCCTTTAATCCCAGAGCTTTGGGAGGCTGAGATGGGCGAATCACTTGAGCTCAAGAGCTCGAGACCAGCCTGGGCAATGTGGCGAAACCCCATCTCTACAAAAAATACAAAAATTAGCCAGGCGTGGTGGTACATGGCTATAGTCCCAGCTACATGCAGTGAGCCGAGATCATACTGCTGTACTCTAGCCCGGGTGACAGAGCAAGACTCCGTCTTAAAAAAAAAGAAAAGAAAGCAGTTAAGTATGTGGTATGTTAGATAATAAAATGTGTCAAGGAAGCAGAAAAAGAAAAGCAAGGAAAGGAGAAAACTCAGACAAGGTACCCAGGGAGCATCTCGCTGAGAAGGTGACTTTTGTGTCAAAATCAGAAGGAGGCATGCAGACGAGCTCCATGCTTACAGCACGCAAGAGCCTTGTTAGCGATGGGGCTCGCGTCTATCGCCCTGACCAGGCAGAGCTCCCTGAGAGCAAGGATGAGCCAGGCTGTGTTTCAGGGCGTGCTGTAAACCCCATGGCTCAGAGTGGGTGTTTGGTTAGAAAAAAGTTATTGGACGGACCCAATGAATCCCTGGGCAGGGGATGGCCGGCAGAGCAGGGCTAGAATCCCAGCTCAGCTGCTTTTGTGCTGTGGCACCCAGGAGAGCTCTGTGACCTCTCTGAGCCTGTTTCCTCACTGGTGAAGTGGAGTCTCCCTCGCCCCAGGGCTGCAGGGTTTATGGGATGGCTTATGGGATGTGGCTGCCTCCACCAGACGCTCTGTAACATTTTACCAAAAAGAGTCTGAGGGGCTGCCCGGGAGTGGCCCCTGAGTTGGATCTGGGAAGCCAAACGCCTGTGCTCCCTCCCCACATCCATTACCTCCTTCCCAAAAAGCCTGACTCCCCAGGCCCAGGGGACGAGGACCTCCCCGCCTTTCACCATAGGGAAGTGGACAGTGGGAGGAGCACTTTTGTAGGAGACCAGGGTACGAGGACCTCCCCGCCTTTCACCATAGGGAAGAGGAGAGTGGGAGGAGCACTTTTGCAGGAGTCCAGGGGATGAGGACCTCCCCGCCTTTCACCATAGGGAAGTGGACAATGGGAGGAGCACTTTTGCAGGAGTCCAGAACCCCAACTTCCAGATCTGGCTGCATCACTGTGTCCCCTGAAGCCCGGGGCAGGTGACGCCCTTGGCCTGGGCAGCCAACCCTAAGAGAAGGAAAATGAACAAGGCAGGCCCTGCCATTGCCCCCACAGGACAGCCCTGGCTACAGCACGGGGAGGGAGGGGGACACCTAGTCACCAAGCCTCGGCCTTAACCAGTGTGCTGACCTTCTGTCCCTCAGCCAGCCCTGGCCCCCTGGAAAGCGCTGGCAGTGGGGAAACCTGGGTTTGAATCTTACCATCGCCACCGCCTGGCCAAGTGATCCGATTGTCAGAATCAGAGGCCAATGCTGCCCGCAGACAGGGCCCCTCCTCTCTCTTGTCATACAGCCTAATGTCACCTTCCCTGTCTCCATCCCCCATGGAAACCCAGGTCACTGTCACAGCACCTGATCTTACTGCCCTCTGGGGCTTATCACTGCCTGATTCCCCTTCCTCCTTGTCTCCTGTCTGTAACCTCCGCAGAGACTGTAACTCTATGAAGGAAGGCAGTGCCTATGTGGTTCCCATTCGTCCACACCTCCCGCCCCAGAACAGTTAGGCAGGCTATAGGTGTTCAGGGAATATTGTTAAATGCATGAAGCCAAGAGCCCTTGGCCATCGTTCAGTCCAGCACCCCTGTCCCCCACTATTATGAACATGGGGGTAGGGCTGAGGACTGTATGGGGGAGGGGCTTGCTGACGGTCACCCAGAGGGTTTGAGGCAAAGCATAGCCTCGACTTTGGGCTGGATTCCCTACTGCACACGGCTCCTCTCTGAGCCTCAGTTTCCAAGTCAGGACTATGGGGAGAGGGTCCCTACTCCTTGTGGTGGCTGCCAGGGAGCACAAGAGCACAGCAGTGAGTTCTGATGAGCTGAAGCTGGGAAGTGGTGGGGACACCTCTTCAGAGCTACCGGGCTTGCCAAGGTGAGGATACCTGGGCCCCAGAGGGCCCATTCTGCCAGGACAAAGCACTTAGTCAGTGCCTGGCACACAGCAGGGTACAGGCAGGGGCACCACTGTACTTACTCTTTTTTTTTTTTTTGCTCTGCCGCCCAGGCTGGAGTGCACTGCTGCAATCTCAGCTCACTGCAACCTCTACCTTTCAGGTTCAAGTGATTCTCCTGCCTCAGCCTCCGAGTAGCTGGGATTACAGGTGTGCACCACTATGCCCAGCTGATTTCTGTATTTTTAGTAGAGATGGGGTTTCACCATGTTGGCCAGGCTGGTCTTGAGCTCCTGACCTCAAGTGATCTGTCTGCCTTGGCCTCCCAAAGTGCTGGGGTTACAGGTGTGAGTAATAACGGCAAGCGCCGGGCCCCTGGGTCTACTGAGGTCCCACCACAGTACAGCAATTCGGGTGAAGGAGCTTCATCCTTTGTGACATGGCACGGGACCAAGTGCGAGGACTCGGTTTTATTGTTCTTACCACTTGCATTGCGCCTCCGAGAATGTGGCTTTCCCCGGACTTCCCTCCACAGGGTGTAAAGTGCTTTCCCATTCTCCTCACTCACAGACAGGTCCCAGGGCTAGGACAGCAGGGAGAATGCTAATCTGATTACCCAGGACCTGGAAGGCGGGGCGAGGGGTCTAAGGGATTGCTGCCAGTGACCTTGCTGCTCCAGCCTCCACCACCCATGGACCCAGAAGCACTTCCCTACCCGCCGCCTGGGTCTGTTGGCCAAAGCCCAGCCCAAGTCCACCAGAGCTTGGCTGTCACTCCTATCCTTGGGGGACCCCCCAGCCCCTGGTGGGGGAGAAACAAGTCAAGGGCAGACAAGGCTGGTTTGGGTCTGATGCTGTTAAATTCCCAGTCCCCAGTCAGCCATTAGCCAGTCTTTAGGGACAGACAGAGCTTTTTTTTTTTTTTTTTGTATAGCCCTTGTCACCCAGGCTGGAGTGCAATGACATGATCTTGGCTCACTGCAACCTCTGCCTCCTGGGTTCAAGCGATTCTCCAGCCTCAGCCTCCCGGGTAGCTGGGATTACAGGTGTGCACCACCACACCTGGCTAATTCTTTTGTATTTTTTCACCATGTTGGCCAAACTGGTCTCCAACTCTCGAACTCAGGTGATCCACCTGCCTCGGCCTCCCAAAGTGCTGGGATGACAGGCGTGAGCCACTGCGCTAGGCCCAGAAGGGCATTTAAAGGGGCTGAACCCCAAGCCCTCCCTCAGCCAGCCCTAAACTGACAGCTGAGCCTGGCCTGCTCACATTCTCTCCTCTCTCCTGAGGCCCAGCCTGTGCCCACTCGTGAGCTGAGCAGGGTTCACCGACGCTGGGTGGCCCAGGGTCAGCAAAGGGGCCATGAGTCAGCTAGTGACCTCAATAATCAACAAATCTGGCAATTTCAGAGCACACCCTAAGCCAGGTCTGTGCCAGGCACGTGGGGCCCAAAGCAAGCACAGAGCGTTTGCAGCAGAGCAGAACCCTAGCTTCGGGCCTGGACTCCAAACATCACACCCTTGCCAGCCTCCGTTTACTGACAGAGTCAGTCTAGCTGTGGAGTGAGACAGGCGATGGACCCCTGCAACACAGCGCGGCCATTGCGGATGCCAGGGATGCCAGGGCACCCCAGAGGAAGTGGGGCAGCCTCATCTGAGGCCATTCAGGGAAGCTTCTAGGAGAAGGCCACTGAGCTGGCTGGAAGGACAAACAGAGTAACGAAAGGTAAGAAAAGGAGAAAGGGGATCCCGGACGAAGGTGGTTCCTCATCAGTAAAGTGAATAACACCCCCCTCTCAAAGGGTTGCAGTGAGTTTTAAGAGAGAAGGAGGGAAAAGTTCTTCTGACACGGAATCGTAGAACATATGGGAGGAATTATTCTTCAGGTCCTTATTAACATGGACAGGGGTCCTTGGGCCCCAGGTCCCTCTCTCAGACCCAAAGACTGACCCCAGGACCCACCCTGCTGTGGCTGATGTCCACCTGGAGAGTCCAGGCCCTGTGGGAGGCCACTAGGTCATGAAGCTGCCCTCACACCATGCCAGCTACTTGGCAAAAGACAACTCGCCCGACACCTGTGGACAGACTTGGGCCTGAGCCCCATGACCTAACTAGCCTCTACTTTGTCCAGCACTTGATCCCTCAGGAGAAAGGCCTTTTTGCTTCTTCCCTGTTTCCCTTTTCACCTAGATTCTCACCCTGGGCATTCAGAACTGAATTGAGACCTTGATTAGTATCTCCCACCTTCCCACCTTGGGCTATACTGAGGGAAACTCTTTTTTTAGTTGCATTCAGCCGTCACCATGACAATCATCACCACTACCACCACCACCACCTTGCTCACCGAGAGCACCACGGGCGCCACACTACCATCGCCACCCTCACTGGCCCCCATCCACTGGCACCAGCGCTAACACCATGAGCACCGTCATCACCACAACTGTGATCTCCACCACTGAGACCATCACCATCACCATCACCATCACACCCAACACCAACAACAGCAACATCATGATCAGCACCATGATGACCATCATGACCATCAGCATCATCCCCACCACTGAGAGCCTCACTCCACACCACAGGCACGCCCAATACCACCATGAGCAGCATTGCAACCACCCCATGATCACCAACATCACAATCACCACCATGATTACCACCATCACATCCATTACTACCACCACTACTACCACCACCATCACCATTACCATTACTATGACAAACATCACTATCGTCACCACCACCACCACCACCACCACCA
>NW_022436983.1:5064205-5107018 GCF_009761245.1 Sapajus apella
TCACCACCACCATCACCACCATCACCACCACCACCATCATCACCACCACCATCACCACCACCATCACCACCACCATCACCATCACCACCACCACCGTCACCACTATGACTGTCACCATCATCATCACTGCCTTTGTTCCACCGTAATCATCACTGTTATCACAATCATTACCACCACTGCCACATTCATACCCACTCCCACTATCAGCATGTCACCATCACAACCACTACAAGGACCACTACTGTCACCATCATAATCCCCACTACTGCTAACTATCCTGATCAACATCCACATCACTATCTGCCACTACTGTGGGGTCCTAATTAGGGGAAAGTAGTCAGGCCGGCGGGAGCAGGGGAAAGCAGAAAGAAAAAGCAGATAAGGTCTAAGTCTGCCTTTCTTCCTGGTCTAGGACATGTAGCTCTCCTCAGCCCAACTTCTCACCAGACACCTGCAAGTTAGCTCACTGCAACCGTGGCATTATCAAGTACTGCACAAAGTCCTCTTCAGCACACAGCACAAGTACCAGCCTATAAAATCCCCAGCAGGCTGGGTGCAGTGGCTTATGCCTATAATCTCACTACTTTGGGAGGCTGAGGCAGATGGATCGCCTGAGGTCAGGAGTTCGGGACCAATCTGGCCAACATGGTGAAACCCTGTCTCTACTAAAAATACAAAACTTAGCTGGGCGTGATGGCAGGTGCCTGTAATCTCAGCTACTCGGGAGGCTGAGACAGGATAATCGATTGAACCCGGGAGATGGAGGTTGCAGTGAGCCGAGATCATGCCATTGCACTCCAGCCTGGGCAACAAGAGCGAGACTTCATCTCAAAAACAAAACAAACAAACAAAAAAATCCCCAGCGAGCCTTTGTCTCCTTGCAGTCAGCTCCTCTGCATTACAGGTATTGATTGACTTACGACCTATGCAACTTACGACCATTCGACTTTACGACCACAATCGCTAGCCACGACTGCTCCGCGTCTGGCAGCGCAAATGTTGCCCAGCTGGGCGTACGACAGTGTGGACCAGCTTCCGGCAGCACTACCATCTCCGCATGCACCATTTCAACTGTTATCCCAGACTCGCTACAGCAATTTGTGTTTTGTGTCTTGGATATGTTTCATCAACCCCCACCCAATAAACTTCTTATACATTTCGAAGCAATGGACCCAAACATCGAACGATTTGCAGGGATTGAACGGATGACACACGATGTGTTTCGTCCGTGTCATGAAATTTATGAAGAAAAAAAGAAACATACAATTCAGACAAAGCTCACCATGTTTATGAAAAAACCAACTCCGGTAACCCCATCTGCTGCCTCAGATGATGACATCAACGATCCGCAGCCAAGCACCAGCGGCCAATGAAATGTTTCATACATGTTTATATATTTTGATATGTTTTGCAATTGGGAAAATGTTTCCTATGGTATTTTTTACACATGTATTTTGTATTTTTGTATGCACCCGTATTTTGTAATTTTGTATGTTTGGCAAATATTAAGCCAGTTGTACTGGTAATGCAGTGTTTTACTTAAACCTGACGAATGTAAAAATAAGAAACAAAACGGTGTAGAGATGATACAAATGGCATAAAACGAACAAAGAAAATTATGATATATAACAATAATGAAAGAAAATTATGATAAAATATGACTTAAAGATTTTTATAACATCATTTCACAGTACTGTACATATAGCCTACTCAACTTACGACCAAATCGTGTTACGACCGGTCTGTCGGAACCAATCGTGGTCGTAAGTCGAGCACTAGCTGGTAGTTCGTTCTCAAACTGCTATAAAGGAATACCCGGAATGGGTAATTTATAAAGGAAAGAGGTGTAATTGACTCACAGTTCCACATGGCTGAAGAGGCCTCAGGAAACTTACAGTCATGGCAGAAGGGGAAGCAGGCAGCTTCTTCCCAAGATGTCAGGAGAGAGCCAAGTGAATGAAGGAGGAACTTCCAAATACTTACAAAATCATGAGATCTTCCTTCTGAGCACTCACTCACTGTCATGAGAACAGCGTGGGGGAAACTGCCCCACGATGCAATCACCTCCCACCAGGGATCTCCCTCAACACCTGGGGATTACAATTCAAGATGAGATTTGCGGGGAGACACAAAGCCTAGCCATGTCATCCTCCCTTGCTGGTCTGCCCATTGCACCCTTGCAACGTATTTGCATACTTTCTCTAATATGTCTGCCTTTCTTTACCTCCAATTGTCTTGGCAAAGTCTTCTTACCACCCTTGTGATACCAGCCTGACACAGTCACTGCTCACCTGAGACAACTACCATCTTCAATTCCATCTTCACCATCATCATCATCCTCACCCTCCCATTCTTCCTCCTGATCTTTCTCAGTCATCAACATCACCACCTTCATCACCCTTCAACAACACCATCTTGTCCTCTTACATGACCAATACGAAAGGACCTTTATAGTTTATTTTCCCCTGGGGACCAGTTGTCACGAGGAAGATCCCTGCTCTCTGGGATTTCTGAATCGAAGACCAGCACTGCTGATAAGCACGGGGATGGTGGAACTCTGAAGTCCTTCCTTCCCTACCACTCCTGCGGAGGCCCCTGAGCTCCAGCAGGATGACTGCAATTCCCCATAGGCTGTGTTTGCCTCTGTGCCCTGCCCCGTCAGTTTCCTTGGCCTGGAATGTACTTCCCCTCATCACCTCCGTGGTGATGACTGAACTCAAGAGTCAGCCCTCCCAGGAAGGGTTTCGACCCTCAAGCCTGGGTTGAAAGCCCGTAGTCAGGAGCCAGGGCACCTGCTGTTCACATGTCTTGCTACTTGTCTGTCTGTCCCACCAGAGGGTGAGCTCCTTGGGGGCAAGGCTGGGTTTCCTTCGGCTTTCTATCCCCGGCAGTGCCTGGCTCAGCGGAGGGGCTCAAGAAATATTTGTTGAACAAATGAATGCTTGTTAAATAAATGTGTATGAAATGTTGCAAATCATGAATCTGAGAGCTTTTGGCAGGGAAGAAGAGACAGAAATCCTCTATACTCACCAGGGTGGAGCCAAGGGTGGCGGGAAGCTGACTGTGGAGGGGAATGGGGTTGGGGGCTTGAGAAGGCCTCTCTTGGGAGGGGAGGTCTAACTCAGATACACTCTGAGGCCAAGGAGCCCTCTCAGTCTGTAGCCTCTGGGGTGGGATGTTTGGGGGAAATGGGGTCAGGAGTCAACTGCCCTCCAGGCTGGCACTCTCCCCTGGACCCCCCAGCCTTGGGGAGGAGAGGGAAGCGGGTCAGCCCCCTCATTGTCGAGTGCACGGTGGCCTCCACTCGACCCCTTTAAGACAGCCTGGGCGGCTTCCCTTTGCTTGTTGAAACTGTTCAGTTTTCGGACAGGACAGGGGAGGGGGGCGGGGGGGAGGTCACACCTGTTGTGGAACTTGAGAGAAGGCTTATTTATAAATGTTCAGGGCTCGGGATTCTTGCGGAGCTGATGTCCGGAGGGGAAGGTCACCAAAATGCTTGTTTATAAAAGCAACAGCAACTGGGAACACCATAAACGGGCTAAACGATGAAATTAACAAGCCATCTGAGGCGGGGCATGGCGGGGCACAGCAGGGCCTCTGCTGGCCAGCGCGCTGCTGCCGGGCAGAGCCCCAGGCCTGCCTCCAAGCCAGGGCCCTCCCCGGCCCCAGCCACCCTGCCTGCCCCCCAAAAGCCAGCCCAGCTCCAGTGCCACCCCCACCCCACGCCAGCCCTTGTCCCGTCCCCACCCAGGGACACTCGGTTCACACAGCAGCTCCTCCAGGGCACAGTACTCACTGTACCACCCCAGATGGTCCTTCACCACCCCCGAGGTGAGCATTTCTGCGGGGGCCCTCACTGCCGCTCAGATCCCCCTAAATGTACTAGGATGGTACCAGGTTGGGAGTATATTTTTTTTTATAGCTCTCAGAGGCCAGACACGGGCCTCCAGCCTGCCCAGGAGGGGGCCCAGGGCCCCGTGGAAGTGTCAGAGAGCGGACATTTCCCCCTGCTCACCCCCTCCTGGGACTCTCTGTCCGATTCCCAGTTTCAGGAAAGCTGTATTTTCCTTGGGTGACTGATGGCTGAACAGGTGGCTTCTGGGTTAGAGAGTGTCAAGTGAACAGCGGCAAGGAGAAGCGGCCTGCCATGGCTCACTTTCACTGCCCGCCTGGCCCTGGGCTGCTAACAGCTCGCTGGCCTCCCCTGCTGAGGGCGTGTGTCTGGCCGCCCCCCACCAGACACCACCCCGGCCCTGCAGTCCACCAGGCAGGGCTGCCTGCACGCAGAGTCCTGACAGCTGAGGGGGAACTGGGCCCCGCTCTCTTCCATTCGCCACCCACGTGATCACAGAAACACGCGCGCAGTCACATGAGGAAGCTGCTCCTTCTCCTGATGGAAAGTGCCTGCCCCCCACTTTCCAATTTTCCATCGAATTCACCTAACGACTCTGAGCCTAGCAGCGTGTCCTGTGCAGGGACAGTCCCAGAGCCGACACGCAGGGGCACGCCGGGTTCCAGTTGCCACCACCTCCTGCGTTCCCATCCCACGGGCGGAGGCTCCCGGCCTGCCATCCTGCTTCTGTGCTTCAGTATCCCTCTGTGTGTCTCTGTCTCTGAGAGACTCTCTCATCATCTCTCTCTCCCTCCCGTTTTCTCCTTTCTCTTTGCTCTCTGTCTCCATCTCTCTCTCCATCTTTTGTTAGATAAATTGCCACCTTTTTTTGTCTCTCTCTCTTTCTCTCCATCTGCTTCCTGCCTTGGCGTCTACCTTTTTCTGTCTCTTCCATCCCTGACTCTCTTCCTTGCTCTTCGGCTCTGTCTCTGTCATGAACACCCCCCGCCCCCGCCCCCAGCACATGGCCTCCGTCACTGGAAGTCCCAACCCCTGGCATCAGCGTCATCAGATCTATTTTCTCCCTCAGCCGCACTGCTCAGAATTTCTGAGAGGAGCTCCTGGTTTCAGCCTGGCCCTCACTGTGGGCCTGGTGGGTGGCATGGGCCCATGGAGGACCCACACTCGGGGACACAGGCTGGACTCAAGACTCCCTGGCATGAGCCAGAGCCGGCTGCCAGCCTCTTGCCTCTCCTTGGCACTGGAGCCAGTGAGGCCCTGGGGTTGAGATCTGGGTGACCTGGTGCTAAGTGGGCCACAGCAGTGGTACCAGGCCGTAGGACGGGAAATCACCAAAGTTTCCTCATCGTCATCCTCGGCCGCTATAATTCACTCTCCAGGAGGACGAGGCCCCTCAAAACCAGCTGAAAATGCTGGGCTCTGGCTCCCTGGTCAGGGGGAAGGGGTGTAACCCTGATAAGACCCTTAGAAGGAACAGCTGAGCTGCCCCAGGGCAGCTGCCAGGCGGTGGTGGGCCTCAGGTGCCTGAGGCAGCCTGGTACAGCTCAACGGGGAAGTGCCTGGGAGGGGACACTGGGGACAGCGGCCTGGAAAACACCCTCCATCCCATACCCATGCCCCGGGGCCATCACAGCTCCCCATCAGCCCTGAATCCACAGGGAAGCAGGAAAGCTCCATGCCAGCCACAGGATGGGCATTTGACCCTGGGGAGGGCGGGGCTGGCAAGTGGCAGGCATCATTCCTGAGGTCCAAGACAGAGGTAAGGCGGGTCCAGGAGACCACCCCTGCCTGAATTCTAATCCACATGCCCTAGCCCCCCACTTTTCTTCGTGGACAGAAATCAATCACTTCATCACTGGGAAAATTTGTATTGAGCACCTACTAAGTGCCAGGCCTTTTCCAGGCCCCTCGATAAACCCACAGCCTGGAGAGAGGTACAGACAATAAGCAAGACAAAAAATATCTCATCACAAGCTGGAATTAGTGAAGGAAGCAGGAGCATGAGGCAGGGCGAAGGGAGAGGGAGAGGGAGAAGGAGACTCCTCGGATGGGAGGTGGCAGAAGGTGTCTCCGAGGAAGGGACATTGGTGCCTCAAGACCCTCCCTCCATCCTGGAAGCACCTCCCCTCCAGTAGGAAGCCAGGAGTCCCACACCCCAGTTCATCAGATTGTGCACAGACCCATCTTGGTTCAATAGTCATAAAAACTTCAGCCATCGTAACTCGTTGAAGACCTATCTGTACCAAGCTCTGAAACTTGCTTCTGTGTATTATCGCTTTTAAAGCACAGAACAACTTAGAGGCAGGTTCGAGTGAAAAAAGACTTCTGGTTGGGCGCAGTGGCTCATGCCTATAATCCCAGCACTTTGGGAGGCAGAGGAGGGTGGATCACCTGAGGTCAGGAGTCCGAGACCAGCCTGACCAACATGGCGAAACCCCGTCTCTACTAAAAACGCAAAAGCTAATTGGGCATGGTGGTGTGCACCTATAATCCCAGCTACTCGGGCGGCTGAAGCAGGAGAACTGTTAGAACCCAGGAGGCAGAGGTTGCAGTGAGCTAAGATTGCACCATTGCCCTCCAGCCTGGGCAACAGAGCAAGACTTCGTCTTAAAAAAAGAAAAAAACCTTTGGCCGGGCACAGCGGCTCAAGCCTGTAATCCCAGCACTTTGAGAGGCCGAGGTGGGTGAAGGGCTTGAGTCCAGGAGTTCGACACTAGCCTGGGCAACATCGTAAAATCCTGGCTCTGTAAAAATTACCAAAAGAAAGGCCGGGTATGGCGGCTCACACCTGTAATCCCAGCACTTTGGGAAGCTGAGGCAGGCAGATCACCTGAGGTTGGGAGTTCAAGACCAGCCTGGCCAACACGGTGAAACCCTGTTTCTACTAAAAATACAAAATGAGCCGGGCGTGGTGGCACACACCTCTAATCCCAGCTACTCGAGAGGCTGAGGCAGGAGAATCGCTTGAATCCAGGAGGCAGAGGTTGCGCGGCCAAGATTGCACCATTGCACTCCAGTCTGGGCAACAAGAAAGAAACTCCGCCTCAAAAACAAAACAAAACAAAAAACGCTGGACGTGGTGGTGCTCATCTGTGCTCTTAGCCACTTGAGGTGAGGTGGATCACTTGAGCCCAGGAAGAGGAGGCTGCAGTGAGCCGAGATCGCACCCCTGCACTCCAACCCGGGCAACAGAGCAAGACCCTGTCAAAAAAAAGACAAGACTTAAAGATGAGGAAACTGAGGCTCAGAGAGGTTCGGGGCTTGTTTGATGTCACACGCTTGTAGGAGGCAGGACCAGGATCTGAGTGCCCAATGTAAAGTCCCTGCTCCCCGCTTCTCCTTCTCTTTGACAGCCATCTCTGGTCCCAGAAAAGAGGGGAGCAGTATGCACTCTAGGGTGGGACAGCAGGAGTTGGAGGAGGAAGGGGGTTTTTCAGGCCCTTTCCAGGGCATCTGTCTCCAGTCAAGCCCCTAGGCTGGGACTCCCAGCCCCTCTCATCTTCTCTCCTGTGGACTGTGGATCTCACGATCCCTCAATGCCACCATCTGGCTTGCAATACCAGTGCCCCAAACCAAGCCCAGACTCCCCCACCCTCAGGCACTCTGGGTACCAAGAGAGGCCCCATCCCGGTCCCCCTGCTGCCATTGTCTTCTCCAGACAGCCATTAGCATTGTGCAATGCAATTACCCTTCAGCTCTTCTGGCCCAGGACTGACACGGAGGTCCCCATCCCCAGTGATTTGGGGGGAAGGGGGGTTATTACAACTCACAAAACCTTAAATTAAGAATGAATAAGAGAAGCGTTGCATGCCACTTCTGAAAGTCTGCCAGCCCAGGCTGGGGTGGGTGACGGGTGTATTATACTCTGTGCCGATGGAGGAGCTGATGGATGTGCGCGTGGCTGGGGGAACGGAATAGCAGCTGGTACCTGTCCACACCAGGTCCAGAGCTTTTCCAAAGCGGCTGGGTGCGGAGAGTTAACCCCCAGCTATCCCCTTATGGCTACAGGCTTTGCAAAAGGCAGAAGTGGAACTTGATCTGGACTCGGGCGCGGAGGGTGGGTCTGATCAGAGAGGCTCCCTGGAGAAGTCAAAACAGAGCTTGCAGGTTGCAGAGGAGTAAACCCTTCGACCCCCAGGTACAGAGCAAGAGGGCAGAGGTCCAGGCAGAGAGACCAGGGTGTGTGAAGGTCCTGGAGTGGAAGGTCACAGCACACGGCAGGTGAAGAGCTGGAAAGGGATGGAAGCTGGCCCTGGAGGTGGGGAGGAGGGTGTGACACTGGGGAAGTGGGCTGGAGTCACTCTCTGGTGAGACTTCTCGTCCAGTGTCCGGATTCAGGATTTGGTCCTAGGAACGGCAAGGGGAGGAGTGTGCAAGTGGACTGTGCTGTGTTGAAACAAGGTCCTCTGGTCACGGCGCAGGGAACAGACTGGAACTGGCAGCGGCTCTGTGGACACTCCAGGAGGCCCCTGCGGTGGGTTGGGAGAGAAAGTGGCAGCCTGGGCAAGAGATACTGGGGCAAAGGAGGGAAGCAGGCAGACCAGAGGGTCAATTACGGGAGGATCGATCAGCGGTGGTGATGGTGGGGGGAGGAGAAGGGGTGGAGGCAGGGACAAAAGCCGGATTTGGGCCAAGTGCATCTTGGGGGATGGTGGAGCCACTTACCTAAATAGGGAAATGGAATGGGGACACAGATTTGGGGGTGCAGGAAGAGAAAAGGTTCAGGTGTGGATATGAATGTCATCACCTTCCTGAGCCGTGGTTTCCTCTATCTGTAAAGTCTGAGGTCACACCTGGCTCACACAGAGCTGTGGGGCAGGCGTCTGACATGCAGTTCTGCTGCTCCCCAGGTGTGAGTGTGTGTCCGCCAGCTTGTCCTTCGACCACCATGAATGTCAGTTTCCTCAAGGGCAGAGCCGGGTGTGAGGCTCAGAGGAGAGCCAACAAGGGAAGCGCATGAGAACGTTATGCAAATAAGTGCCGTGTGCACCTTCCCCACTCTACCACCCTCAGCAAGACCCTTTTCCTCTCTGGGCCTCAGTTTCCCCAGCTTGAGTCTGGAGTCACAGGCTGGCTCAAGAGGGGCCTTCTATCTTTAACGCCCTTGGTTAGGGGCAAGAGCTCAGGACTCAGGCCCACGGCCCGCCCCCAGGAGAGGGGCATCCCAGCCCAGGCCCGGGGACTCTCGGGAAGGTGTGGCCCATCCACTGCTGCTTGGGTGAATGGGAAGGTGCCACCTATCAGCCTGTCAGCCGGAGCCTGGCTTCCTCCTCCTCCATCAGAGCTGAGGGTTGAAGGTTGGCGTTCTGATGCCTTTCTCCCCCAAGTTTCAACCCCTGGTCTGCATCTCAGGCTGCGCCCTGTGCCTCTTACAGCTTTGCGGAATCAGAGCGGGTCAAGCCAGGGTCCCCTGGCCCTGGGATCTGGTGTGGTCCTGGCCCCTCCCACCTTGCAGACATCTCTCAGGCCTTCGAGTTGGCACGGAGCTGTGAGAAGCAGCAGCTTCAAGGTCAATGGGGATGAGGTCACGGGCAGGGGAAAGATGGGGCTGATAGCCCACCACCCCCACAGGGGCAGGGTGTCGAGACGGGCTCCTCCAAAGCCCTGTGACCCTGGGCTGCAGGGGAGTAGGGAGAAGGGAGGAGAGAGCAGCCCCCTTCCCCCCACCAGGAGCCCTGGGCTGCTGCTCGTATATCTGTCCCTGGATAATGTATATCCAGCTTATGGAAAATATTCATAATGCTCCTTACACCAAACTGGCCCCCTTCCATAGTGCGTGATCTAAAATTAAATCCATTTCAAATATACAGTAGATCGAGTCAAGCTAATATAAATGAAACATGATTAATAGGCAGAATGCTGTCCTCCTTAGCAGGGCCGAGGAGGTGGGGCTAGGGCCACTCCCCTCCTCACAGCCCCCAGCCCCCCAAGGCCTTCAAGCCCCTATCCTCATCCAAACTCCTTTCCCTCTGCACCTGAAACGTGGACCCTTCCTGGAATTCACCCAAATCGTGAAGGACAAGTGTCAGGCCATTGGAACACAGCAGTTCAGAGAGCCGACTTAAGTGTCAGCACCTAGCTGAGACCTAGAGCCCATGACTTCACCTCTCTGAGCCTCAGTGTTCTCATCTATACAATGGGATGTTAACAACCCCTGCCTGGTGGGGCTGGTGTGACTGTTAAATGAGTGAATAAGGTGGGGAAGCACAGAGGACCAGGCTTCCGAGAAGGAGACCCTCGTCCCTAGAGGCCTGCTCCCTCCTCCCCAGCCCCCAGCGGGAGTGAGGATCTGTGTCCCCCACTGGCCCCCTGATCAGCCGACAGAACAAGGGCCAGCCAGAATTCCTGCCATTGCAGGGATATGCTTGGTGGGTTATTTTTAGTGTGTTGGCAAGTGACTCTGTTACTGACCAAATGTTCCCACATTGGGGACAGAATCTGCTAAGAGGGCACTTGTGTGCTGAACTGAGGCTGGAGGGGGTTTGCAGCCTGTCTCAGGGGCTCCTCCTGTGTCCTTTTTTGCACACGCATTTGAACTCAAGCCCCGAGGCCACTGTGGGAGGGAGAGCGGGAGGGACTTGGTAGCTCAGGGAAGCATTCGAGCCCAGCCTGTCTCCTTCCAGGCTGGGCACTTGGGCACCTCACAGGAAAGATGCTCCTCAGCGTGGAGCGAGAAATAATGTCACCCTGGGAGGGCACTCCCTGCTCTCCGCTTCAGGAAAGACCCAGGCTTCCACGGGTTGATTGTGTGCACGTGTGTGTGTGTGTACGTGTGTGTGCGTGTGTGTGCGCGCGAATGCGCGCGCCCGTCTGCTCATTGCTCCTCCAGTAATGTCTTGCTACAGGTCCACGTGGCCCTCACTGTCCACCTGGGTCCCCATCTGATTCCTAGCTCTTTCTGCTCACACCATCAAGGATCTTCTTTTGAACTCCTCATGTACGTGCCCCGGCCAGGGAACCCCACCTTTTGTGCAGGCCCACGAGAGTTGCGGTGGTGTCTGCCACTGTCCATCCAACACCAGCCCTCCCGGAGGGGCTGGAAGAGGGAGAGCCCCTGGGGTGGGAGGGGGTGCTGTTGGCTTTTTCCCTGTCATTGGCCATTTGCTGCCTGCTTCACCAGGCATGTTTGAAGCATGTTTGCATAAAGTGGATGCAGACTGCAATTCTGTGATGAATTCTATGAATACTAATCTGCTACTACCCTTGACCTTGGGGTCACCGAAAGATCAAAACCAAACCATTTAATATTTTCCTTTTGCAGATCAATAGAAGCATAAATTCCCCCTCAATGACAAGTATAATTTCAAACAGATCTATAGAAGGCATGCATGCATTTCCAGCCGGCGACACTCACTGCCTGCTTCGCCTTTTGGGGAGCAGACGAGGACTTTCTTGCCTTTTCTACCATTGAATTTCTTTTTGCCTTTTTTATGGCGCTGAAATGCTATTTTCAGCAGCTGCTGTCATATAAATATCTCTTGTTTTTCTTCTCCTCTTTCCCTCCTGGTGAAAAGGGCAGGGGACCTATTGAAAATTCTGCTTTATCTCTTTCAGTCGGGTTCAAGTACAGGTCGAATAATCGATCCCTCCTCCTTTTCTTTTTTAAGTTTCCTGTCGTTCTTTTGGCCAGATCAGCAGCAGAAAGAAATCAGGAGGGCAGCTTGCTTTATGGAGATCTTCTCAGAGTGTCTATATTGCTGTATTTGTGTGTGTGTTTGCATGTGCACGCGTGGGATCTGCAGTTGTGCGTGCGTGTGTGCACGTGTGTGTGCGTGTGTGTGTGTGTGTACCTTTGTGCACCTGACTATAAACACTTGCTCCAGTTCAAACTCTCGCCCAGAACTCCAGGAGCATGGAAACAGAAAACAGCCAAAGAGAAGAAGTTAAGGGCTGGAGTGGGCATTGTTAACCCTTGCCGATCTTCCAGGCAGAGCTGGGGTGGGGCTGGGAACATCTCCTAGCTGGACCTGCTGTCTTTCCCCTGAGAGCCACGTTCACCTCCGTGTGCACCTCCCCAAAGCTCCTGAGTTTTTTCTTGAATACAGCTCCAAGAAGGGGAAAAAAGATGTAAAAAGAAGAGAGAGAAAAAAACACAACAAAAACAAAACAGGAGGCAGGGTGGGGGGGGGGAAGCAAAAGAAAAGAGAAAAGAGAATTAAACCATTAATCTGCCTGGATTTTCCACTTCACAGAGTAATCAGTTTGGAAGACACTGAAATAAAGTGGAATGTCTGATCGCCACCACTGCCCCCCTGCAGTCCCCATTTCTTATTTACAGAAACACAAGGAGCAAGGGTGGCGTCCTCTCTGCCCTACACAAAGGCCCCCAGTGTCCGCTCCAGGAGGGGACAAGGACCCCAGCCCTCAGCCAGAGCTGCCCGCTGCCTCAACACCCGTGTGGCATCCACCCTGAGCTGGAGGTGCAAAGCCAAGATGATTTAATTTATAGAAAGGACAAGAATGTCGTGTAGCAGATTTAATCATCGGAGAGTTTAAAAAAAAAAAAATAAGGACCGGGCTAATGTCGTAATTTACATTTCAGGATAATAAAGAGAGAAAGACAGAAAAAGAAGGGGCCTGCAGCCTGCAAGGGGAACCAGGAGGGGAGAAGGACCAGGGGGCAGAGGGAGCCCAATAGATTTGCCTGAAACACCAATAAATTTAAAAACAAACCCAGAACGCTAAAGACAGCCCCTGGAAAGTGCTGGGAAATGGACCATCGATTTTAGACTTGATCTGCATTTCGTATTTTAATAATGCTCTTTCTGTCTTTCCTTTTCTCTCTCTCCCTCTCTCCCTCTCTCTCTCTCTCTTTTGCAAAATATAAAAGCTGATCTGATAAATATTAATTTGAACCATCATAATGTATTTGAAAATTCCAGCTAAAATGTCACCACATGGAACATTAATGTAATATTTCAAGGCCCTGAGAGCAATACTCATATTGATTGCATTTATTTCACTCTAGGGAGGAGAGATAATTCTTCAATGTGGGACACATCTGGGAGCCAAGGAGGCACAGGCTGAGGGGAGAAATGCGAAATTATATATGGTCATAAAAAATACAAAACAGAAAATCCTCCCTAAAACTCTCTGCTCACCCGTGGCGCTCCACACCCAAACCTGCTATTTCCATTTCCCAGAGTGGCCGGGACCTCAGTAAAGGCAAAAGCCCAGGGGCCTCTGGGACCATGGCTGCGGGATTGGGAGGTGAGCAGCCTCTCCCAGGGCCCCACTGAGTAGGCCCTGCCTTGGCCAAGACAGACAGACAGACAGACAGAGGGGCTGCCCACTGGAGCCTCAAGCTCACTGGGTGGAAGTTTGTGAATGCCCAAGAGCTGTGAGATCCCGGGAAGGGAGAGAGAAGAAGAAAAGGAGGGGAGGGGAGAGGAGAAGAGAGGAGAGGAGACAGCTGAGAGAGAAAGGGAAGAAAGAAAAGAAGAGGAAAGAAACCAGGGCCTAAGGGAGAGGAGGGGAGAGGAAAGGAGGGAGGCAGGCAGGAGAGCGGGGAGAGGCACGGGTGAGAAGGAGAGAGAGGACATGAATCAGGAGAGAAGGAGGAAGGAAGAGTGAGCCGGGAGGAGAGAGGACAGGAGAGGCGGAGGCAGGGTGGGGGGCTCGGGCTGGGCCGTCTGGAGTCCCAGCTCCTCTCACTGTCATTAAAGATATTGATGTGCTCAGGCGTCAATGAGTCTTTGTACAAGTGAAAGGAAACCCGATGCTTGTGGTGACCCTGAGCCCACGCCCTCCACCTGCCCCCCCTCATCATCCCTGGGCCTGGAGCTGAGGGCTGGGAGGCAGAGGGGCCAAGCCCCCCACCAGGTGCTGAGCTGCTGAGACTCCAGGATCCCGAGTTTCCCCAGCCCAGTGCCTGGTGCAGGAGTGGGTGGGGGGGACCTTGAACCTGACCCAGTGCCCAGGGCCCGGAGGCTGACTGGTTGCTGTAACCAGGACCTGCAGCCCAGAGGAAGGCTGGGCAGAACCCCATCTCGGGGTCTCAGCCAAGACCCACCTGCTTGCTTCTTAGGATGTGTGTGGATTTTGAGGTGCTGACTTTGACAGCACCCTTAGAAGGCCAGGGGCCGGGCTGGGAGAAACTCCAGTTGCCCAGGGACTGGCCAAGGTCAGGCCCCTCTTTGCCAGTCGGATCTCTGCACAAATGTCACCTTCTCCCAGAAGCCCTCCCTGACCATCCGAACAGCCCCAGCGAGTTTTCCTTTATGCAGAGCGCTCACCTGGAATTATCTTCCTTGTCTGTTTAATGCTTTGGATCTACACGCCCCCCACCTTTGAATGTAAGTTTGAGAGGATGGGTCTGCGCCTCCCTTGCTCCCCATCACATCCGCCGCCCTCGCGCTGAGCTAATGCTCCCTCTGCCCCAGCCGACTCGGACAGACCGACGGACAGACGGACAGACGGACGGACGCTGCAGCCTCCGCCCCCCGCTCGGCCAGCCCCCACCCCCACCCCCACCCCCACCCCCACCCCGCCTGAGCCCGCTTCCGGGCCGGGTGACCCAGCCTCGCTCCCACCCCGGGACCCCTCCCAGCCCCCGCCGCCCCCGCCGCCGCCCGAGGCTGCGCGCCCCCGCCTCCCCGGAGCCGTCACTCGCGGAGCTGCCACAATATTGTGAAGGCTCCGCGCTCCCGCTCCGCGGTGCAGCGTGCAGCCCGCAGCCCGCGCGGGGGCCGCGAGGGAGGCGCGGGCGGGCGGGCGCCGGCGATGAATAATGCATGACCAAGGCGCCCCCTACCGGCGGCCGTGGGCGGCGCGGGGACGGCCCCGCCGGGCCTGGACCTGGCCGGACCGAGGACCCGCACGTGTGCCGGTCCGCCCCGCCCGGGAGGGAGCTCCAGCCTCGGTCCCCGCCTCCATCCCGACCCGGCCAGGCCCTCCTTCCCCATCCTCCTGTCCGGGGAGCAGCCTCCTACTCACCCCAAGACCCAGGAACGAGTTTGGGGAGGCGGGGGAAGCTGCACAGAGCCCAAGCCAGAGCCCTTCTTGTGCACCCGGGTTTGGGGTGCAGTGGGGACCGGGACCCCCAACTCCCTCTCAGCCCAGAGCTTCTGCACCAGGACTTGCAGCCTCAGAGGAGGACAGGGTGGGAAGGAGAGAACAGAGAAGGAGACTTCATCCGTTTATAAAAATGAGTACAAACAATTTCCTAAGAGTTTCCAAGTTTTTGCAGAATATTTACAACATTGAGATCTGAGTTTTGTTTTTTTTTTTAAGTTCGAATGCAATACAGGGAAGCCCGCTATGTATAGATGGGTATCTGTGGTTTTAGAATAAGGGTCCTGGAGGTGTCTTCCTGGGGGTCCGTAGTGGGAGGAGCAGGTCTCAGCTGCAGATGATCTGCTTGGGTGGTAGAGGACACAGTGGGGAGTGATGACCAACAGCAGGCCCCCGCCAGGCTTGGAGTGTCCCCTAAGATGGCTGTGGTCTCTGGGAGTCCGCCTGCAGGTGGTCGCCTGTTCTCCAAGCCTGCCAGTCCTCCTAACAGGCAGGTAATGAGGAGCGCAGAGGTCTCTCCAGCTTCAGGCGCTGCTTTAGCTCCCAATCACGCACACCGCTGGGGAGCCGGGCCAGGCTCTTGGCCTTGTGGCCTCTCCTCATTGAGAACAGATTCTAATGACACCCTCCTCCACCCCCCGTGGTTCCTGCTGTGCCCTGACTCCCCGCCCAGCCTTAATAAGCCAGAAGGCAGGGACGACCATCACCGAGGCTGGGAACCCACGGCCATTTGTTGAGCATCTGCTGAGATGCTGGCTCGTGCTGAGCATTCTCATCCCAGCACACACCCCGCACATTTGGATTCTGAGCCCCATGTTAAAGACGAGGAAACCAAGGCCCAGAGATGTGCCGTCCTGTGCCTAAAATCACACAGTTGCTCAGAGATGAGCCAAGAGGAGTGGAGCAGGGCGGAGGAACTCCATCCTTCCACCCAGGCGTTGTTCTGTGTCCGGGACCCCATGTCCCGGAGGTCAGATGCGAACCTTGCGCTGGGCTACAAGGCCTCCCCACTGGAGCAGCAGCTGGTCTGCATCACTAGAAGTGAGATGCAAACTCAATTGCCCGGGCCCAGGCTGGCGAAGCACATGCATGAAGTGGGCCACACATTCAAACACATGGTTCCCCCAAGAGTCTCCCAAATAGTTTAGCTCTTAAGGAAGCAATGGCTTCAGGTGATGATATCTGACAACCAGTTAGCAACCTTTGCCCTGGAATCTTGCTCCTTCAGGTAAGGCCTGAATTCCAACCCCTATGTGCCTTTTGCTCTTCTCTGTTACCTTGACCAAGGAGTCTTAACTCTCTGAGCCTCTGTTCCTTCATCTGTAAACTGGGAATCAAAACACCACCTGTGTCCTGCGGGGGTCGGGGGTGCATGGGCCAGAAGAGAGGAGGGACGTGTAGGGCGGCCAAAGATAATCCTGTCTGCTGAGATCATTCTTGCTAGCAAGTTGCAGGCCTCACGCCTCCTTTATTTGGCATGATCCCCAAAGAAAACGATAAGAGAGTGGGGAGGCAAGATGTAGGAAGCTGTGTCACAGGGCAGTCCTGTGCGGGTGGCCTGTCCCCAGCTCACCAGGGGACCCAGCAGAGCCCATGGATCTCTGCTCCAGACTGTCCCAAGATGTGTTGATGGGCCGGGAGGAGTATTTATTTACCCACCAAATGTCATTTGTCATTGGTTGAAGGTCACAGGCGGCCAAGCTTGCTCCTAAGGCCAGAGAGATGTCCTTGAGGAGCTTGAGGTGGAGCAATGGGGACCGATAGTAAAAGCTGCAGGTGCCCTCTGGGTAGAACAAAGGATATGATGGGGGCCCAGTGCCCACTCAGGTGGTCTCACACCTGCCAGCCACACTTGTCATCAGTGGCGCCCACCTTGGGCCGTACAGGTTCTGGAGCCAGCACTGGGCCACATTCAGCCCCAGTTCTGTTAAAGGGGAGGCGGAAGCTCACTTTTCTTTTTCTTTTCTTTCTTTTTTTGTTTTTTGTGATGAAGTCTCACTCTGTCTCCCCAGGTTCAAGCGATTCTCCTGCCTCAGCCTCCCGAGCAGCTGGGACTACAGGCATGCGCCAACCGTGCCTGGCTAATTTTTGTTTTTTTTTTGTTTGTTTGTTTGTTTTTGAGACGGAGTTTCACTCATGTTACCCAGGCTGGAGTGCAATGGCGCAGTCTCGGCTCATCGCAACCTCCGCCTCCTGGGTTCAGGCAATTCTCCTGCCTCAGCCTCCTGAGTAGCTGGGATTACAGGCATGCGCCACCGTGCCCAGCTAATTTTTGTATTTTTAGTAGAGACGGGGTTTCATCATGTTGACCAGGATGGTCTCGATCTCTTGACCTTGTGATCCACCCGCCTCGGCCTCCCAAAGTGCTGGGATTACAGGCTTAAGCCACTGCGCCCGGCCTAATTTTTGTATTTTTAGTAGAGACTGGGTTTCACCATATTTGCCAGGCTGGTCTCAAACTCCTGACCTAGTGATCCACCTACCTCGGCCTCCCAAAGTGCTGGGATTACAGGCGAGAGCCACTGCACCTGGCTGGAAGCTCACTTTTGCATAGAATGCATGGAATGAGTGCTGGGAGAGAGGTGGGCCCCTTGTTTTTTAGGAGCCAGACACAGGAGTATCCAATTCAGCCTAGGGGCTCAGTAAGGCTTCCTGGAGGAAATGACATTTTCCTAGCAGAACTCTGAGCTGAAACTCACCTTACCCCCCAACTGTCCCCTGTCCCCAGAGCTCCTTCTGGCCATGGTAACTAATGTCACACTGCTCTGGCTGGAGCAGGGAGGTGTCTCTGCCTCTCCCATCATCCTGGACTCCAGGACAGCTGTCCCCCAATCTAGACTCTGTCCTGCCCCTGGTGTCCTGAATACAGGGTAGATCCTCTTTCTTGAGAGGGGCTGAGGGAGGGGAGAGGGCCACTCTGGGCCTAGGACCCCAGGGGTTACCTGAGGTTAGCCAGCAAAGTTTTCAGAACTTGAAACAAGCCTGGGGAGCTTGTTTAAAACACAGACACAGGTCCCACTCAGATCTCCATGCGCAGAGCATCCAGGCAGGGATTGGAGCTTCTGCATTTTTTTTTTTTTAATTGAGGCAGAGTCTTGCTCTGTTGCCAGGCTGGAGTGCAGTGGCTTGATCTCGGCTCACTGCAGCCTCCGCCTCCTGGGTTCAAGTGATTCTCCTGCCTCAGCCTCCGAGTAGCTGGGGACTACAGGCGTGCGCCACCACACCCAACTCAATTTTGTATTTTTAGGAGACTCGGGGTTTCACCATGTTGGCCCGGATGGTCTTGATCTCTTGACCTTGTGATCCGCCCACCTCGGCCTCCCAAGGTGCGGGGATTACAGGCGTGAGCCACTGCGCCTGGCCTGGAGCTTCTGCATTTTTAAAGCAAGCATCTAGGGCCTCCTCGTGCGGTTGGTGGATCTGGGTTGGGAACCCATTCTCCTGCTCTGTGCTGAGCTACCGGTCACCACCCCCCACCTCGTGGGAATCACCACCAGAGACTTTCTGAGTTCCTGGGAGCAACCCACCATGGGCATCCCTGTACAGTCCCTCCTTAAACACCCCTTCCTCACTGGGAGCTAGGGCCAAGCAAAGAGGGTGTGGGGAGGACACAGCCTCCCCAGGGATCAACCTCTGGGACCTCCACTCGGTAACACCCTCCTGCCTCTGACCCCTGGCGAGCATGGTGTCTCTTCTTCCACTGTATCTGTGACCTCCCATTCATTCATGTGTATACGTCCAATTTTGGAAATGCAATTAATTACCCATTGTATCGGCTTTAATTATTGTTGTGTTTTCTATGTACTTTATACAACTTAATAAACAGTTGGGGAAACAAGATATTGGTGGGGCCAGGGCTCAGGAGAAGCTGAGCCCTTTCCATCATCATTCATGATCAAGCCCATTCATCCTTTCTTTCATTTGTTCATTCATTCATTCATCCAGTCAGTCATTGATTCATTCACTCAGTCCCTCATTCATTTGGATAGTCATTTACTCATTCATTCATTCACTTATCCAGGGACTACTTGTTAGCATAGTCATGTGACAAGCTCCAGGACAGGTGCCAGGAAGCAGTGGTAAATAAAACGACAAGGTCCTTGCCTTAGAAGAGCTGACAACCTGGTGAAGAGACAGACAGCAAATATATGCAATGGTTACAAAAAAGAGCTGAGAAAGTCAAGGAAGACTTCCTGGAGGAGGCAACATTTAAATCCACTCCCTGATTTATTCATTTCTTTATTCATCCATTTAGGCAGAGCAAACTCAGTTCCAGGAGAGGGCAAGAGATGGAAAGCCCAGTCCAAGGAGCCAAGACTCAAGAGAAGAGACAGCCAGCGACCAAATTATTACGACGCAATGGAAAACGTGGTGAGGAGGAAGGAACCAAGCGAGGTGAGAGCTGGGGAAATGGCCAGGGAGGTTTTTCTTGGGAGGAGGTACTGAGCAGGGCTTCTGGGACCTGTGAGTGCTCTGAGCCCACAGAGAGCAGCTGGCGGCTCATATTCCAGTCTTTCCTTTTTTTTTTTTTTGAGACAGAGTCTTACTCTGTCACCAAGCTGGAGTACAGTGGCATGATCTCGGCTCACTGCAGCTTCCATCTCCCGGGTTCAAACAATTCTCCTGCCTCAGCCACCCAAATAGCTGGAATTACAGGCATGTGCCACCAGGCCTGGCTAATTTTTGTATTTTTAGTAGAGATGGGGTTTTACCATGTTGACCATGGCTGGTTTTGAACTCCCGACCTCAGGTGACCCACCCGCCTTGGCCTCCTAAAGTGCTGAGATTACAGGGCTGACCCACCATGGCTGGTCATGTACCAGCTTCTTCAAAGGACCAGCAAGACCCTATTATAGTGTTGGGCACAGCAGTGGTGGCATGGAGGAGGTCTGATGACTAAGGCCTCCTGTGTCCCAGTCCCCCTGGGCTGACTCTGATTCTTGGCTTGGAGTCAGAGGGGGCTTGGTAAAGCTGGGCCTTGGGGAAGAAGTGGAAGTATATCAGTCAGAGGAGGACACTCCAAGACCAGCACCACCATATGCAAAGGCCTAAATGCAGGGAGGAGCTGGCACACTTGGGGAGCGGGAGAGGCCTGGCATTGTGGCAGAAGATGGTGCCTTAGGCCCCAGAGGTGGGAGATGAGGTAGCTGGATCCCAGCCAGCCATGGGGCAGCCCTGAGGAGGGGCCTGAGCAAAGTCCTGAGAGCACCTGGGAGCCATGGATGGTCTGCAAGCTGCAGAGGCACCTGCCAGAATTGGGTATCAAATGTTTGTTTATAAATGTGTTTGGGGATATAACAGTAAGCTAGTCATAGCCTCTGCAGTCAAATCACCAGCCGCTAACTCCAAGGTGGAAACAGGCAGGGCCCCAGGCCAGGGCCAGACTGGGGGGTAAGGGCCATCAGGATGACCACTCCAGGTGCCCAGGAGCCCAGAGGAGAGGGTTAGGCTTGGGAAAGAAAGATTCAAAGCCAGTAACACCCTCGTGTTTGCCAGGTCCTTCCTCCTCGGCAGGGGCTGCACGTTCATCGTCCCATTAATAATAGTAATCGTGGGAGCAATAGCCGCCTCATAACTGAGATTTTTTTTTTTTTTTGAGATGAAGTCTCACTCTGCCACCCAGGCTGGAGTGCAGTGGTGTGATCTCAGCTCACTGCAACCTCCGCCTACCGGGTTCAAGCTACTCTCCTGCCTCAGCCTCCCAAGTAGCTGGGATTACAGGCATGGGCCACCACGCCCAGCTAGTTTTTGTATTTTTCGTAGAGATGGGGTTTTACCATGTTGGCCAGGCTGGTCTCGAACTCCTGACCTCAGGCAATCTGCCCACCTCGGCCTCCCAAAATGCTGGGATTACCAGGTGAGCCACCGCGCTAACACTAATTTTGTGCCAGCTTCTTTCTGTTCTAGGTACTCTTACCCATATTAATTGCTTTAATCTTCATGGCAACCCTATGAGGTGAGTACTGTGATCACTGTCCCCATTTGACAGATAAGGACGTGGAGGCTCAGAAGCTGAGTGACCTCTCCAGGAAATAAGTGGCTGAATCACAATATGCACTGAGACCTTCCCGATTCCATAGTCCATGCTGGCTTCATTTTGCCCCACACTCCATCAGGGCAGGACTGGGGTAGGGGTGTGGGCTGTGGACCCAGGGTCCCTGTGAGGAGCTGCAAACTGGAGTGGCCCTGTCCCCGTCCCCCACCTCAGGCTGCCTCCGGCTGCACTCCTCCTCGGCTGATTGAGGCTGGTGTTTTATGAACCCAGAACCGCAGCAAGATTCTCCTATTAATTTATTGGTATTGCTAATTAAACATCATATTCGCAAATGTAAATTTCCTAATGGCCTCCCTTCCATTTCCGAAGTTTCCTAAAAGAGCCTTCTTGTTATGGTTGTCAATTGAAACCAATTACATCTCACTGGATGGGTGGGCTGCGGCTGGCTCAGGGGTCGCTGGGTCTCAAGGACATTGGGGACCTCTGGACAGGGTCTGGCTGGGGACCTTTGTGACGGCAGGGGAGAACAGGGACAGGAGAATGTTGAGGAAGAGTAGAGCGAGCCCAGCGCCGGGCTCCAGGATGTCCACCTCCTTCTTCTCCCTCATGCGTCCTTGTCAAGAACAGGCTTTCTCCTCTGGCCCCCAGTTTGGTTGCTGGCCTGGGCCCGTAGCTGTTTGCAAAGCTATGTCAGGGAGGCCAGGGCTAGGATGAAGAGGGAGCATGGAGGAGAAAACACAAGAATGAGCAAGTGTCAGTGCTCAGAGGGATCTCAGAGATTTTCCACTCTAACCCCCCATTTGAAACATGAGGAAACTAAGGCACGGTAGAGGAAGTGACTTTGCCCAGGGCCACAGAGTCAATCACTAGAGGAGCTGGGGCCTGAACAGAGGGCTGCTTCTGATCCCTTTGAAAATCTGATGAAGCCAGAGCCGTGGCTCAGTCCTATAATCCTAGCACTCTTGGAGGCCGAGGTGGGCAGATCACTTATGGTTAGGAGTTCGAGACTAGCCTGGCCAACACGGTGAAACTCCATCTCGACTAAAAATACAAAAATTAGCTGGGCATAGTAGCGCATGCCTATAATCCCAGCTACTTGGAAGACTGAGACAAGAGAATCACTTGAACCTAGGAGGCAGAAGTTGCGGTAAGTCAAGATTTCGGCACTGCACTGCAGCCTGAGTGACAGAGCGAGACACCCTCTAAAAAAAAAAAAAAAGAAAATCTGATGAGCTGTGCCCCCTACTCCAGACAAACGTGTTCCCTGCAGGAGTTGCATAATTGCAGGGACACCGCTCTACACCGTGGCAGCCCCCGCCCCAATTCAGTCATCGTGTGGTGGTTGAAAGCAACAGCTCTTGGATCAGGGAAAACACTTCTGAATCCCACGTACAGCAAGTACTCTGCCTCTTGGGACCTCAGTCTCCTCATCTGCACAATGAGGACAACAGTCTGTCTCTCCCAGGGCTGCTGAGAGATTATTTGATTATATCTCACGCGTGAGTGAGTGCTCTGTCAGGAGTGGCTGATATCGGCTTCATTGTGTCAGAGCCCCGCCTCCTAACCCAGTGGGGCAGGGGGTGGGGTTGGGCGGCTCTGGTTAGTCCTGGGCCACATCGCCAGGAAGGGCACAGAGAGGTTGGGATAGGTTGAGGCCACCCAGGCCTGGGACTTGCCCTCGTCTTTGGAATAACGGTCACCATTTCCTCAGCACAGTGCTGAGACTGGGCGTCATCTCCGCAGGCCTCCGCAGCCCATTTACAGATGGGGAAGCAGAGGCCTCGGGGGTTAGTGACCTGTCTGGCCTGAGGTTCCCCAGGGGAAGGACTCTCTGACTCCAGGGTCTGAGTTGGCACCTGCTCCATTCTGCCTTTGCTGAGCAGCAGCTGGAGACGTGAGAGCAAACACAGGCCATCTGCCAGGATTTCAAGCTCCCGCTCCGCAGCCTCTTTGCTGGGAGACCTTGAGCATGTCGGGTCTGAGCAATCAGATCCTGTGTGAAACACATCAGAGGTTGCTACTGGCCCCTGACACCAGAATGCACACTGATGTTGGCATTGCCAGTTCTGCTCTGATGACTTGGGGCCCAGTGTCCCTGCCCACATCCCTAAGCGCAGCCTCCTGGGTGCAGGGCAAGAAAGCAAACCTGCTGGGTAAACTGAATCAGAACATTTGCAAGGACCTTGAGGATGCAGAAGACTTTCCCTGTGCCCTTTCTCCTGGTACATCTGGGGACAGCTGGAAGTGGAGCTGGCACGGAGGGGTAAGAAGTGACGGACACTGCCCAGATACTGGGGAGCGTCCAGCCCATGTGGCTTTGCGGTAGCCCATGGGGAAAAGGGCCTCAGAAGATCACCTCCTCCAAGTAGGGTCACAAGTCTGATGGACACTCCCAGCCCGACTTCCTCCTGCCTCAAGACGCCTGTACTCTCCAAGCTGCAGGCTTGTTCTGCAGGGGCCCTTGTAGGCTCACTCAGCTTGTGTGTCAGTATCTTTTGGGAGCCAGTGGGTAATCGGAGTGTTTTGGTTCCTACTTGGAAATCTCCATTAGGGAAAGCTTTAAAAATACACTCTATCGGCTGGGCACGGTGGCTCACGCCTGTAATCCTCGCACTTTGGGAGGCTGAGGCGGGTAGATCCCCCGAGGTCAGGAGTTCAAGATCAGCCTGACCAACATGGAGAAACCCGATCTCTACTAAAAATACAAAACTAGCTGGGTCTGGTGGTGCCTGTAATCCCAGCTACATGGGAGGCTGAGGGAGGAGAATTGCTTGAACCCAGGAGGCGGAAAAAAACACACTCTGTCGTTGTTTACTATTCACGGCAATGGCACGGGGCTGCCCTTCAGTCCCCGTCTTCCCAGGCTTGTTATGTGTAGGGCTGAGCGGCCGCACAAAGAGCCCGGCGTGGAGTCTGGGCTGGGCTTGAGGCATGGGATGAGGCTCGGGGGCATCCAGATTTCCTGTCTTTGATTTTTTGTTTTGTTTTGTTTTGTTCTGTTTTTGAGACGGGGCTTGCTCTGTTGCCCAAACTACAGTCTAGTAGTGTAATCACGGCTCACTGTAGCCTCAGTCTCCTAGACTCAAGCCGTTCTCCATCGGCCTCTCTAGTAGCTGGCACCATAGGTGTACACCTACACACACAACTAATTTTAAAAATTGTTTGCAGGGAGGGCACAGTGGTTCATGCCTATAATCCCAGCACTTTGAGAGACCAAGGCGGGTGAATCACCTGACGTTGGGAGTTCGAGACCAGCCTGACCAACAAGGAGAAACCCCATCTCTACTAAATATACAAAATTAGCTGGGTATGGTAGCACATGCCTGTAATCCCAGCTACTCAGGAGGCTGAGACAAGAGAATAGCTTGAACCCGGGAAGCGGAGGTTGCAGTGAGTCGAGATTGTGCCACTGCACTCCAGCCTGGACAACAAGAGTGAAACTCCATCTCAAAAACAAACAAATGTGTAGAGATGGGGTCTCTCCCTGTTGCCCAGGCTGTGTCCAGGCTTCAAACTTTTTTTTTATTGTGGTAAGATACACAGAACATAACATTTACTAGCGTAGACCATTTTAAAGTGTACATTTCAGTGGCATTAAGTACCTGGACAATGTTATGCAACTATCTAATTCCAGAACTTTCTCATCACCCCAAAAGGAAACCTCATATCCATTAAGCAATCACTCCCCCATGCTCCCATCCCCCACATCCCCAACAGCCACTAATCTACTTTCTGTCTCCATGGATTTGCCTATTTTGAATATTTCATATAAATGGAATCATCCGATATGTGGTCTTTCGTTTCTGGCCTCTGCCTTTCAGCTCCATGGTTTCAGGGTTCGCCCAGGTTGTGGCGTGGATCCGCTCCATCCGTTGTTCTGCGGGGGCTGAAGAGGATCCATTGCACGGAGGGACTACATTTTCCTTTCCAGCGTCCTGCCGACAGACATTCTGCTGGTGCCCGCCTCCTGGCTGTTGCGAACAGCACTGTTGAGAGGTGTCCGGATTGTGAGCATGTGGTTATCCATGTTCTAGGCAGGGAGATGTCTAGATTCTGGTGCACAGATATCAAGTAGCAGGCATAAGGACACCCAGATATGCTGGGCGTGACAGTGACCAGCCTGATGCCCTTCTTAGGGAGGGGGCTCCCACAGGCTCTTCTCCTGGGCCCAGTGCTGAGCCCTTGGGAAAAGTTCTGCAGCTTGGAAGGTGCTGGTTTCTTTTTAAAGAAAAGTTTTTTAAAATCTTTTTTTTTTTTTTTTTTGAGACAGAGTCTCCCTCTTGTTGCCCAGGCTGGAGTGCAGTAGCGTGATCTTGGCTCACTGCAACCTCCGCCTCCCGGGTTCAAGCAATTTTCTCACCTCAGCCTCCTGAGTAGCTGGAATTATAGGCACATGCCATCATGGCCAGCTAATTTTTCATATTTTTAGTAGAGATGGGGTTTCGCCAGGTAGGCCAGGCTGGTCTCGAACTCCTGACCTCAGGTGATTCGCCCATGTCAGCCTCCCAAAGTCCTGGGATTACAGGCATGAGCCACTGTTCCTGGCCTTTAAAATCTTTGTAGAGAGCAGGCCTGGTCTCGAACTCCTGGCTTCCTTTTTTTTTGGGACAAAGTCTCACTCTGTCACCCAGGCTGGAGTGCAATGATCTCAGCTCCCTACAACCTCCGTCTCCTGGGTTCAAGTGATTCTCTCGCCTCAGCCTCCTGAGGAGCTGGGACTACAGGTGCACACCACCAGGTCCGGATAATTTTTTGTATTTTTTTTTTTTTTTTTTTTTTTTGAGACGGAGTTTCGCTCTTGTTACCCAGGCTGGAGTGCAATGGCGCAATCTCGGCTCACCGCAACCTCCGCCTCCTGGGTTCAGGCAATTCTCCTGCCTCAGCCTCCTGAGTAGCTGGGATTACAGGCACGCACCACCATGCCCAGCTAATTTTTTGTATTTTTAGTAGAGACGGGGTTTCACCATGTTGACCAGGATGGTCTTGATCTCTTGACCTCGTGATCCACCCGCCTCGGCCTCCCAAAGTGCTGGGATTACAGGCTTGAGCCACCGCACCCGGCCAATTTTTTGTGTTTTTAGCAGAGATGGGGCTTCACCATGTTGGCCAGGCTAGCCTCAAACTCCTGACCTAAAGCAATCCGCCTGCCTCAGCCTCCCAAAGTGCTGGGATTACAGGTGTGAGCCACTGTGCCTAGCCAGCGTAGGCTTCTTGAGGTAGGAGGAGGAGGCAGTGGGAGTGCCCTGCTGGGACACTGCTTGGAGGGTAGGGGCTGGAGAAGGTCACCCTCTCAGGACTCTGCTCGCCGTGGGCTACCATAAAGGCACAGGGCAGAACCTCTGTGCATAGATCATAGAACACCGAGCATCAGAGAGGGACCAGGCCTTGCTGCTGTTCCATTCAAGTGCCCCACCCAGGGGCATTTTAGAGATGGGGAAACTGAGTCTGGGGAAAAGAAGTGTCCTCGTCATTAGCGGCGGCATCACCAATGCCTCGATAGGTACTGTTGCCCGGCACTTCCCACGTGCTTGGGAGGGTGGACACTAAAGCATCCTTCAGCCACAAAACATAGTGAGGGGCGTGGTATTGTTATCCCCATTGCACAGATGAGATCATCAAGGCCCAGAGAAGCGAACTCATTGCATAACCTGTAGGAGAGGGACAGACGTTCTCAGCTGTCTCTAAAAGGAGCCAGAGGTTTTCCGGCTAGCTATGCACCACTGTGGCCCGGGACAAGTATCCTCAAGGGCAGCATCGAGTCATCATCGCAGCACCCCTGAGACCTCCTGCTGGGATCGCCATCCCTCAGCCCACCCCCAAGCCAGACATCTTGGGGAGGTGACATAGATTGCGGCAAGAGCCCTGATGAGGGTACAAATCCCAACTCTGCTCCTTGATTCCTAACTTATTTTGTGTTTCTGAGCCTCAGCTATGCCCACCTGCCAAATGAGGAATCTTGCCAACACCCACTGCAGAGGATTGCTCTCAGTGTCAAATGAGGCTGGGCATAGTGGCTCATGCCTGTAATCCCAACACTTTGGGAGGCTGAGGTGGTTGGATCATGAGATCAGAAGTTCAAGACCAGCCTGGCCAAGATGGTGAAACCCCATCTCTTCTAAAAATACAAAAATTAGCCTGGCATGGTGATGTGCACCTGTAATCCCAGCTGCTCACGAGGTTGAGGCACAGAATTGCTTGAACCCGGGAGGCGGAGGTTGCAGTGAGCCAAGATTGCACCACTGCACTCCAGCCTGGCGACAGAGAGAGACTCTGTCAAAAAAAAAAAAAATAGTCAAATGAGTGTACCTGGCTGGTGCAAGCATCCACAATGCTTACACAGAGCTTGGCACACAGGAAGTGCTCCTAGAATGTAGCCCAAGTGAAGTCACATGGCCTCATCCTGGCCTCACCCTGGCCTCCCACCCGGCCCTGGGTTCAGAAGAGCTGGGTTTCCCGACAGACAGGAGATTGGGGAGCCTGGTGTTGCCCCACTGGGATCTGTAGCTTCGAAGGGAAGGTGCTCACGGCGTCCCTGGGATAATCGGAGAGGACGCCACCTTAATTCCACCTCCATCAGACCTCCGCCAGAAGACACGACCCTTTCACCTCATCAATATTCAAGAGCTTAACAAAAAAAGCTATAACTAGGGAAGTCAGAAATAATGGAATGCAGTATTGATTATTTTATGGTGCGATTAGGGGTAATTACATCTCTCAAATTTTATTTTAATGTTACTTTCTACTACTTTTAGCCTTTTAAAATTATCCCAAACATCCCCATTTAATGGAACACCCATGCCTTCAATTTCAATGTGAAATACTTTTTTTCTGCTAAAGTGTGACCTCAATATATTTGAAAACATAAATTACACTATGTATAAACCATAAAAAATGAATGATGAATTTAATTCTGGTGAAGCGTGAGGGAACAGGGAGGCGGGCGGGCGGAGGCGCTGTTTATCCAGCGCAGAGGGGACAGTCAGAGGCAGGAGGGGGCAGCGGGAGTCAGAAGGGGTGCCTGACCTTCAGGGGCACCAGGAACAGGGCTCAGAGCTCTGGAGGACACAGGCCAGGGAGAGATCGGAGGCTGCGCCTGCCCCATTGCCCTCCCTCCGTGTTGTCAAGTGAGCTCAGGCTAGCTTCCCTGCCCACCCTCCCTGGGAAGTCAGTTCCAAAGTATGTAAGGGGCATAAGCTGGCATCATGCCTCCCAGCCTAACTCTTTCTGTAGTCGGTAGTGTGGTGTGGTCGATAATGTGCCGTGGCTCCATTTCGTGGGTTCCATTTCACCGATGTGCAAACTGAGGCTGAAAGGACTCCCCTAAAGTAGCTGGGCAAATAGTGCTGCAGTGCTGGGGGCCGGCTGCAGACCCGGAACGTGGGACTCTCAGCCCAAAAGCTCCCGCTGTCAAAAACCAGAGCCTGAGCTGGGTGCAGTGGTTCATGCCTGTAATCTCAGTACTTTGGGAAGCCCAGGCAGGCAGATGACTTGAGCCCAGGAGTTCGAGACCAACCTGAGCAACATGGGGAGACCTCATCTCTATAAAAATACAGAAAAATTAGCCGGGTATGGTGGAACTCGCCTGTGGTTCCAATTACCCTACAGGCTGAGGTGGGAGGATCACCTGGACCTGGGGAGGCTGATGCTACAGTGAGCAGTGATTGAACCACTGCACTCAGCCTGGGCAACAGAGTGAGACTGTCTCAAAAATAAAGCAGGCCTGGGCCGGGCACAGTGGCTCACACCTGTAATCCCAGCACTTTGGGAGGCCAAGGCGGGTGGATCCCAAGGTCAAGAGATCAAGACCATCCTGGCCAACATTGTGAAACCCCATCTCTACTAAAAATAAAAATAAAATAATTAGCCGGGCATGGTGGCACGTACCTGTGGTCCCAGCTACTCGGGAGGCTGAGGCTTGAACCCAGGAGGTGGAGGTTGCAGTGAGCCAAGATTGTGCCACTGCATTCCAGCCTGGTGACAGAGCAAGATTCCGTCTAAAAAATAAATAAATAAATAAATAAAATAAAATAAAACAGGCCTGGTACAGTTGCTCACGCCTGTAATCCCAGCACTTTGGGAGGCCAAGGTGGGCAGATCATGAGGTCAGGAGTTTGAGACCAGCCTGGCCAACATGGTGAAACTCCGTCTCTACTAAAATATATATATATATATATATATGTATACACAAAAATTAGCCAGGTGTGGTGGCGCATGCCTGTAATCCTAGCTCCTCAGGAGGCTGAGGCAGGAGAATCACTTGAACCCGGGAGGTGGAGGTTGCAGTGAGCCGAGATCATGCCACTGCACTCCAGCCTGCATGACAGAACGAGACTCCATCTCAAACAAACAAACAGAAGAGTCTGTTGTAACTAACTGTTCACAAGTGGACATGACTGTGCCCTTGTGGACATCAGGGCAGCAAGCAGAGTAGTTAGAAACACAGACTCTTGGGACAGAGCCCTGGGTTCAAAACCCTGGCCACCTTCTAGGAGTGCCAGGGGGATTCTCTAGTGCTGTAAAGCCCTGAGCAGGTTGTATTGGTTTCTCCCTGGCTTGCCACATTCCTTGCCTGGGGTCCGTGTTTGGGGTGAGGCTGGGGGACTGAGGTACCTGGGATATGGGTGTTTTTTTTTGCAGGGGATGGGGGATGGAGTCTTGCTCTGTTGCGCAGGCTCGAGTGCAATGGCATGATCTCCGCTTACTGTAACCTCCACCTCCCAGGTTCAAGCGATTCTCCTGCCTCAGCCTCCCAAGTCGCTAGGATTACATGCATGCACCACTTCACCCGGTTAATTTCGTATTTTTATAGACAGAGTTTCTCCATGTTGTCAGGCTGGTCTCAAATCCCGACCTCAGGTAATCTACCCACTTCAGCCTCCCAAAATGCTGGGATTGCAGGCGTGAGCCACCGCGCCCGATGGGATGTGGGTTTACACAATGTGGCTGAGACCCTCTTCTGAGCCCTCAGGGCATGGCCTCCACGCCTTACTTCTGTGCTTCCCTGGTTTCTGCCATCTCCTCCTTTTCCTTTCCTCTCAGGTGACTGGCAGCTCATTACTGGCATCATGAACCCAGAAGGGCAGGGGCCGCTTTTCCTTGTTCACTGCAGCACTTCCAGCACCTGTGCGTTGTAGGAGCTGGAGAATATGCTGTGAAACGCACTCTGCCATCGTGACCTCAGCGCGGTTCATTTCAATGGTCCATTCTCAGCCTCTCAGCAGCCCCTGTGGCTGGAGCCTCTCCCTCCCCCTAGAGACTCTCGTCCCGGTTTCCTAGGCTGCAGGCTCCTGCCTTTTCCCTCCGACTCCCCTGGCTGCTCCTTCTGGCCTCTGTTGTCACGCTTTCTCCCTCTCTTCACCTTGGAGAGCTCATCCTAGGGGCCTCTCCTTTACTGTACTAACTCCCAGGGTGACCATCCTGCTCACAGCTTTTTTTTTTTTTTTGAGACAGGATCTCACTTTGTCATCCAGGCTGGAGTGCAGTGGTATGATCATGGCTCACTGCAGCCTCAGCCTCCCGGGCTAAATCGATCCTCCTGCTTCCGCCTCCTAAGTAGCTGGGACCACAAGACGGGGTTTCAGCGTGTTGGCCAGGCTGGTCTTGAACTCCTGACCTGAGGTGATCCACCCACCGGGGCTTCCCAAGGTGCTGGGATTACAGGCATGAGCCACTGCACCCGGCCTCTGGGTATATTTTGAATGTAGAGAAACAATAATGGAAATCGGATGGGGGGTGGGTGGTGGAGGAAAGAGCAGGAGCTCAGCTTTGGAGGTTGGCATCTGAGATGCCAATTAGACTGCCAAGAGGAGGTGTGGAGTAGGAGTAAGTACACGTGCCTCCAGATCTGAGCGGAGGAGCTGGGTTGGAGACAATGCCAGGAGAACGGTCAAGATAGATTCTGTGCGGCTCAATACAGCAGCTGCCAGCCACGGTGGTTAGCAAGCTCCAAAAGTGCCGCTAGTCTGATGGAGGTGTGCCGTCGGATGTAAAATACAAGTCAGATTTCAAAGGCTTAGGGTGAAAAAAAACCAAAATGGCTCCTTAGTGATTTCACACATCGATCACAAGTTGAAATGGTAATATTTTGGATATATTGTACTCGGTTAGATAAAATAGAGTGTGTGAATTCATTTCTCTTTTTAAAAATATGGCTACCAAAAAAGTTGAAAATCACCTTGGAGGCTTGCATTCTGTTCTTGTTGGACAGCACTGGCCTGAACGGTGGTAAAGCTGTGAGCAGGGCCCGTGTGGGGGCTCACACTTGTAATCCCAGCACTTTGTGGGGCCAAGGTAGGAGGGTCACTTGAGCCCAGGAGTTCAAGACCAGCTGGGGCACCATGGCGACACCCCCATCTCTACAAAAAATTAAAACATTAGCCGGGCATGGTGGCAAGGGCCTGTAATCCCAGCTACTCCAGAGGCTGTGGCACGATAATTGCTTGAACCCGGGAGGCAAAGGTCGCAATGAGTCAAGATCACACCATTGCATTCCAACCTGGGAGACAGAAGTAAGCTTGTCTCAAAAAAATAAAATAGCCGCCCAGGCACGGTGATTCATGCCTGTAATCTAGGCACTTTGGGAGGCCGAAGCAGGCAGATCACGAGGTTAGGAGCTCAAGACCAGCCTGGCCCACATGGCAAAACTCCATCTCTACTAAAAATACAAAAATTAGCTGAACATGGTGGTGTGCCTGTAATCCCAGCTACTCGGGAGGCTGACGCAGGAGAATCACTTGAACCCGGGAGGCGGAGGTTGCAGTGAGCCAAGACTGTGACATTGCACTCCAGCCTGGGTGACAGAGCAAGACTCCATCTCAAAAGTAATAATAATAATTAATAAATAAATTGGCTCCTATCACACCTCTGCTCACACCCCTCCAATACCTCCCATGTCCTTTAGCATGAAAGCTCAAATCTGCACATCAGAGCTCAAAAAATAGTAGCCCAAACAGACAGACATGTTCTTACCTCAGGGCATTTGCACTGTCTGTCTGGGCTTTCCCACAGCTATCTACAAGGCCTTTCTTAGTAACATTGCCAGTTTTCTCTCACCTTCCTACCCGCTCCTTTTTTCTCTCTGCAGCACTCATAACTGTCTAATACATTACATTATTTATGTATTTTTTGTTGATTTTTGTGGGAGACTCACTACCTCCCTGGCAGGGATATCACCTCCATGAGGTCAGAAATTTTTTTGTTTTTGTGGGTTTGTTCACTGCCCCACCCCAGTGTCCACATGGACGACGGCTGCAGGTGTTATCCGTTCAAACATATGTGATGGGTGCATAAATAAATAGTCCCTTGTAAATGGTTGGACCAAGACCATTTATGAAATTCTGCTTATTTGAAATGTCACCTTTATTCTAAACTAATCTTTCATATAAACAGGGGCCAGTTCCTGTCCATTGATTAATTTATCTGATCTCATTCCAATACGGCACTGTTTGGATTACTATGAGTCCATAATGTTTTGCCAACTGTTGGGCTATCCTCCTTCAAAAAATTGTTTTCAACATTATTATGCATTTTCTTTTATTATTTTATTTATTTTTTCTTTTTCTTTCTTTCCGTTTTTTTTTTTTTTTTTTTTTTTTTGGAGACAGAGTGTTGTTTCTACCTCCGGAGTAGCTGGGATTACAGGCATGTACCACGACACCCAGCTAATTTTTGTATTTTTCATAGGGACTGGGTTTCACCATATTGGCCAGGATGGTCTTGAACTCCTGGCCTCAGGTGATCTGCCCACCTTGACCTCCCAAAGTGTTAGTATTACAAGCATGAGGCATCAAACCCAGCTTGATTTTTTATTTTTATTTTTTATTATTTTGGAGACAGGGTCTCACTCTGTCACCCAGGCTGAAGTGCAGTGGTGTGATCTTGGCTTATTGTAGCCTCGACCTCCTGGTCTCAAAAGCCATCCTCCTGCCTCAGTCCCCTAAGTACTGTATCTGAGACTACAGGTGAGTGCCACCACGCCTGGCTAATTTTTTTTTCTGTAAAGATTGGGTTTTGCCATGTTGCCCAGGCTGGTCTCGAACTCCTGAGCTCGAGCAATCTGCCCCCGTTGGCCTCCTAAAGTGCTAGGATTGCAGGTGTGAGCCACCACACGTGGCCAGAACAATTTGTTAATATCTACTGAATTTAAACATCTGATCCAGGAATTCCACTTCTAGGGCTCTGTTTTCCAGAAAGACTTGTTTGGGTGGGCAAAGATGTAGGTAAGCGTGTTTGTTACTTTGCCTTTTCAAATAGAAAATATTTTTGATTCCAGCTACTCGGGAGGCTGAGGCAAGAGAATTGCTTGAACCTGGGAGGTGGAGTTTGCAGTAAGCCGAGACCAAGCCATCGCACTCCAGCCTGGGTGACAGAGTGAGACACTGTCTCAAAAAAAAAAAAAAGAAAGAAAGAAAGAAAATATTTTTGAAAAAACATAAATGTCTAACGATCAGAGATTGGATAAATACTTACGGCATTGCCACACTGTGGAGCCCTGAACAGCTACTAAAAATAGTGAGGTTGATGTAGGAGAATCTGTCAATATCGTGAAGATTTCCAAAACATGCTGTCAAGGGCAAAGAAGCATGTCGGAATAACAAATGTGGTGTGATATCATGTCATTCATATAAAAAATAATTAAGATATTTGAAAAGGGGCAAAGGATTTGAACAAACTTTTCTCCAAAGAATCTATACAAACATCCCATAAACGAGTGAAAAAATGTTCACCACCATCAGCCACCAGGAAAACGCAAATCCAAATAACAAGTACCATTTCATACCCACTAGATTGGTTATAAGCAAAAGACAGATAATAGCAAGTGTTGGCAATGGTATGGAGAAATGGGAACCTTTATATATTGCTGGTGGGGTTGTAAATGGTACAACCACAGAACAGTCTGGCAGTTCCTCAAAATGCTAAACGCGGGGTTATCGTATGAGCCAACAATTCTACTCCTGGGTATATACTCAAAATAAATGAAAAAGTTTTGTTGGCTGGGCGTGATGGCTCATGCCTGGAATCCCAGCACTTTGGGAGGCAAAGGTGGGTCGATCACTTGAGGCCAGGAGTTCAAGACCGGCCTGGCCAACATAGTGAAACCCCGTTTCTACTAAAAATACAAAAATTAGCTGGGTGTGTTGGCGGGCGCCTGTAACGCCAGGTATTTGGGAGGCTGAGGTATGAGAATCGCTTGAATCGGGGAGGTGGAGGTTGCAATGTGCCCAAGATGGGACCACTGCACTTCAGCCTGGTCCACAGAGTAAGACTCTGCCTCAAAAAAAAAAAAAAGTTTTGCCCACGCAAAAACTTAACATAAGGATGTTCACAGAAGCATATTCATAGTAGCTAAAAGCAGAAACCCAAATGTTCATCAGCTGATGAATGAGTGAGTAAAATGTGGTATATCCATGCAATGGGCTATTGTTTAACAACGTAAAGGAATGTAATAATGTGATTACATGCTAGGACATGGGCAAACCTTGAAAACACAGATTTCAGTGAAAAAGCAATACACAGAGATGTACGATGGTCTGTTTCCATTTATATGAAATATCCAGAATAAGCAAATCCAGAGACAGAAAACAGACTGGTGCTTGCCTAGGGCTGGATACTGAGAAGGGAATGAGGCGTGATTGCTGGTGATCACAGGGGTTCTTTCAGGAGTGATGAAATGTTCTAAAATTGTGTGATGATGGCCGCACATTCTGCATATACTAAAAATCATTCAGTTTCACACTTTATTATGATGATTGAGACAAAGCCTCATTCTCTTGCTTAGGCTGGGGTGCAGTGGTGTGATCATAGCTCATTGCAGCCTCAACTTTTGGCCTCAAGTGATCCTCCCATATCAGCCTCCCCAGTAGCTGGGACTGCAGACACACATCACGACACCCAGCTAACTTTTGCATTTTCTGTAGAGACTGAGTCTTGCTATGTGGTCCAGGCTGGTCTTGAATTCCTGGCTTCAAATGATCCTCCTGCCTCAGACTCCCAATGTGCTGGAATTACAGGCAGGAGACACTGCACCCAGTTGAATTTTACACTTTAAATCAGGTGAACTGTGTATGGCATGCAAGTTATATCCCAATAAAGCTGTTTTTTAAAGAGATAATTAAGATGCTTGCACGTGATACTTTCTCACTGGTTAATCATAGTCCAGGGAGTGGATTCTCACCCACAGTCCAAGTACCCCCGAATCGGTCTTTAAAATCCGTGGTGAACAATCTACAATGAACAAAATCTCAAAAGTTTAAATACCAGGATCAGTATTCTGATTTTCCCTTTGCCGCAGGCTCCAGTGTAGCTCAACTAGGCAGTTACTGGTGTTGTCTGTATTTAAAATTTTGATATGTTGTTCATGAGGAAAATTTTTGCATTAATTGTGCTTTTAAAAAGTATTGCTGGCCGGGCACAGTGGCTCACGCCTGTAATCCCAGCACTTTGGGAGGCCGAGGCAGGCAGATCACCTGAGGTCAGGAGTTCAAGACCAGCTTGGCCAACATGGTAAAACCCCCTCTCTACAAAAATACAAAAATTAGCCGGGCGTGATGCCGGGTGCCTGTAATCCCAGCTACTCTGGAGGCTGGTGGGTGCCGGGGGAAATATCGCTTGAACCCGGGAGGCGGAGGTTGCGGTGAGTCGAGATCGTCCCACCACACTCCAGTCTGGGCGACAGAGAGAGGCTTCCGTCTCAAAAAAAAAAAAATTGCACAAAATTATTATTTATCTTGATTTCTGAGGGGTTTTTGGCGCCCCCTGAAGTTTTGCACCAAGTGACTCATTCGCGCACTACCCAGGTCCCTGCTCAGGATCACAGGATTTGTGACCCTGGCCTTGGTCTTGTCCCTTAAGCCGTCACTCGGGTCTCCCAGGCGAGAGGGGCGGGAGACTCCAGACGCCTGAAGCCCGCAGCTTCCCGCCCGGGGCGGCCGAGCGGTCCCGGGGAGCGCCCTGGAGAGACAGACAGAGAAGGGGAGGCGGGGAGCGGGGTGCCCACAGGAGGAGAGGCGCGGGAGGGAGGCGAGAGGAGGCGCAGGAGGGAGGAGAGAAGAGGCCGGGGTCTGGCCGGAGCCAGGAGGGCGGAGGGGCGCGGGGTGGGCGCGGCCGGGGGTCCCGGACCGGGCGCCCCTCCCCACCCGCACTCCCCACCCCCGGCGCGGGAGGCCCCAGCTCGGCCGTCGGTGGCGCCTGGGGGAGGGGGCGCCGTGGGGGCTCCCAGCCGCCCGCCCGCCGCCTGATGCGTATCGACCGGCGCCCGGGGTCGGCGCGGGGGCACCAGCTGCCGGCGGGCGGGGCGACCGCACATTAGCGCGGCCAGGACCACTCGCCGGAACGCGGGCCGCGCAGCCCATTAGATGCCCCCGGGCGGCCGGGCGACCACCGTGCGGGCGGGGCGAGGCTGGCTCCAAGCAGGCGGCCCGGGGCTGGCGGGTGCGCTCTGCGGGCGCAGCGGGGGTGCCCGGCCCGGCCCGACGGGCGAGGCTGAAGACCCCTCGGAAGCCCCGGCATGTCCGCTCCGGCCGGCGGGCTCCCTCCGTTTCCCGAACCGCGCTCGGACCCCCGCCTGCCATCGCTCCTCACCAAGACTAACCCACTGCGCTCCAGCCTCCAGGCCTTTGCCGCGCTCTGCCCTCTGCCAGGGACGCCCCCTGCCATCACTCCTCACCACGCCTAACCCCATTCATTCTCTGGCTTCCTGCTTATGAGTGGGTTCCTTGAGGAGATGGCCCGGACACCCCAGATCCCGCTGCTGGCCTTGCCCTTCCTCAGCTGACCCCACGAAAGCACCCAGCTCCCCTGCACCTCAGGCGTAAACACAGAAGCAGCAGGATCCAAAGCCCGCGCAGCCCACAGGCGCACTGACAGGGAGGATCGGATTCCCTCTTCTGATCTCTGGAGCAGGAAAGTGTTGGGCAGAACTGCGGCTGAATTCGAATCTACCACTTAACAGCTGTCTGAACTTGGGCAAGTGACTTAACTTCTCTGGGTCTAGTTCCCACGTCTGCAGCTTCATCAGGGCCTGGTGAGGAAAGGCCCATGTGGACCCTGATTCCTGCCCCGGCAGGAGACCCCCCAGAGATCAGTACCCAAGACGGGGAGGGGACTGGAAACCCCATGAGGAGAGGTTCTGAGTGCACTGTGGAGTCTCCAGTGGGGCGTGGGGCAGACAGGAAGCAGGCCATCCTCCAGCGCTGCTGCTAGGGGCCTGGAACCAGGACACTCCACGCCGGCAACCTGGCAATCTAATGGCAGATGGCACCTCCCATCTAAGGCCAGCACCTCCAGCGGCCCTGGACCCATCCCTCTCATTCCATGGAGACAGCACTCCAGCTCCATTTCAAGCGGCAGGAGCTGTCCCTGTCCTGGGCTGTTTCTCCTCAGCCTCACTTCTCCCTTGGCCCCACCTCCCCTCTGCTACCATCCTATTCTCAGACTCAGGGAGCTCGGGTTCCTCCCCCGCCATCCTCTATGCCACTAACTGCTCTAGCCCAGGGTCCAGGTAGCAAAGCTCAGTCATCAGCTCGCAGCCCTTGGTCTATGGGTCCTCGGCGCACTGATCCCAGTGGTCCCTCCGCCCGCCTAAACGCCTGTTCCTTATTTGGCTGCTCCGCCCTGGCTGCCCCTTCCAGTCTCCTCTACAACTTCCTCTTCCCTGTCCCCACCATAAACCCCAAGGGTCCTCTGACTCTTCTCCACGTCACCCCTCCCTTCGAGATCCCCTCTGTGCCTCCACTCTAAACACCAATCGTATGCCGACAATTTCTAAATTTTTTTTTTCTTTTTTGAAACAGAGTGTAGCTCTGTCACCAGGCTGGAGTGCAGAGGCACCATCTTGGCTCGCTGCAACCTCTGTGCTCCCAGGTTCAAGTGACCCTCCTGTGTCAGCCTCCTGAGTAGCTGGGACTACAGGTGGGTGCCACCATGCCCATCTAATTTTTTTTTGTATATATATATATATATATGTGTATATATATTTGAGACAGATTTCTTTTGCTTTTGTCACCAGGCTGGAGTGCAATGGTGCAATCTCGGTTCACCACAATCTCTGCCTCCTGGGTTCAAGCGATTCTCCTGCCTCAGCCTCTTGAGGAGACTGAATTACAGGCATGGGCCACCATGCCTGGCTAATTTTGTATTTTTAGTAGAGATGGGGTTTCACCATGTTGATCAGGCTGGTCTCAAACTCCTGACCTCTGGTGATCCACCCACCTCAGCCTCTCAAAGTGCTGGAATTACAGGCGTGAGCCACCACACCGGGCCCAATTTTTTGTATTTTTAATGAAGATGGGATTTCACCATATTGGCCAGGATAGTCTCGATCTCTTGACCTCATGATCCGCCCACCTTAGTCTCCCAAAGTTCTAGGATTAAAGGCGAGAGCCACCATACCCAGGCAACAATTTCTAAACTTCTGTCACTCAATCCTCTCCCCAGAGCCTCGGGCATGTCCATAGTCTGTCTGCTCCACATCTGCACTTGAAGAAGAGAAGGTGCTGCCTCCAGCTCATACGGCCCTCAGCCAGTCAGGAGAAAGTGACTTTCTAAAGCAAAAGAAATTTTCTTAAAAACTTGACACAGCACAGTATTCTATCCATGGCAGGAAGGCTGCACAGGAGAAGGCAGAGCACCTCTGCTTTTTCCAAGCTGGGCCAGGCAGCCCCAGACTGGCCCTTGCAAAGGAAGGGGGAGGGACACTGGCTCTGGGGTTTAATCAGTAGCATCCAGCTTCAGTTCATCTGAACAGCAGTTTCATAACTCAAACTTCTTGTTACCTCTGTGGCCAGAGCCTATGCATCTGTTAGAAGCAGTACCAGGGCTGGGCATGGCAGTGCCCCCGGACTCACCCCCTTAGCTTGGCCTGGGTTGGCTGGGAAGTAGCTTTCCTGGGGACAGAAGCCCAGGCCAGGCACACACTCCTGCTCACTTACACCAGGTACTACGGCAACAATCACACTCAGACCACTCCCCCCGCCGCCCCTGCCCTGTGTTGCAGCCTTGACTGCTTTAGACTTGGGTGGAGGTGGGCATTGGCCTTCCCAGAGAGGCTGTGAGTGAGAGAGCATAAATGCAGCATAACGCCATCCTTCGCCTGTGTGCAGGACCTGGAAGGTAGACAGGCATCTCATCAAAATGAAACCCCCTTGGTTATGCTGCCCTGGTACAGTGTACATCCTGTGCAACCTTACCTGACAGTCCTGCTAATAGGTTCCTGTATTAGTCAAGATGAGATAAAATATGCTGTTGTAACAAACAACATCAAAATCTCACTGTCTTAGAACAATAAAGGCTTATTTCTTTCTGATGATACACGTCCAGGGCAGGTAGGCGGGGGGGGCTTTCCTTCGTGAGTCACTCAGTAACCCAGGTTAATGGAGGTTACATCTCAGTGCCTCCTCCTTAGGCAGCCTCAGGACAGAAGCTTCAGAGTTGGAGGTGATTAAATGCCCTGACCCAGAAATTACACATATGACTCCCACCCACACCTCTCTGGCCAGAACTAGTCTCATGACCACATCTAACTTCAATGTGGCAACCTGTCCCATCCTCCTATGCACCCAACAGAGAGCAGGGTAGCAAGCTCTCAGTGACGTCTCCTCACTCCCAAGCATAACATGTTCCAACCACATTCCTCCCAGGCTTCTCAGCTGTGCCAATGGCATCTCCCCCTCTCCAAGGCTTGGCCATTCGGATTCCTCTCTTTTAAAACTATCCCACAGCCGGCCAGGTGTGGTGGCTTACGCTTGTAATCCCAGCACTTCTGGAGGCCAAGGCAGGTAGATCACCTGAGGTCAGGAGTTCGATATCAGCCTGACCAACATGGTGAAACTCCGTCTCTGCTATAAATGCTAAAAAATTAGCCGAGTGTGATGGCACATGCCTGTGGTCCCAGCTGCTCAGGAGGCTGAGGCAGGAGAATCTCTTGTACCTGAGAGGCAGAAGCTACAGTGAGCCAAGATCGTGCCATTGCACCCCAGCCTGGGCAACAAGATGAAACTCCACCTCAAAAAAAAAAAAAAAAAAAAAAAAAGGAGTCCCATAGCCAAGTGATTTGCAAACCCTGTCAATTCTATTTTCAAAATTCATCCCAAAGGAAACCTCTTCTTTCCAGCCCACACTACCTGCCTGGTCAGAGCCACTATCATCCTTGACTGTCACAGCAGCCTCCGAGATTCTACCTTTGCCCTCTATGGAGGGTCTCCACCCAGCAGCCAGAGGGCTCCTGGTAGACATAAGATGGATCACATCGCAGCTCTGCTTCAAACCCTCCATGGCTCCCACCGGGATCAGAGAAGAGCCGAAGCCACCCCGGGGGCCCCCAGAGCCCTGACATCTGCATGTCCTCCATCGTCTCTCTCATCTCACCTCCTCCCACTTCGCTGCTCACTCTACTCCGGCCCACTGGCCTCCCTGCTGCTCCTGGGACAGTAGGGCCACTCTGCCCCGGGGCCTTTGCAGCTGCAGTGCCTCTGCCTGGAGGGCTCTCCTTTCAGATCTCAACAGGGCTCTCTCCTTCACCATCTTCAAGTCTTGGCATGAATGTCTCTCTCGAGGAGGCCTTCCCTGACCTCCCTATTTGAACTTGGATGCCCACTCCTGTATTCCCTCTGCCTTTCTTTCTTTTCTTTTCTTTATTTGTTTATTTGCTTCTTTCTTTCTCTCTCTTTCTCTTTCTTTCCTTCTTTCCTCCCCGCCTCCCTCCTTCTTTCCTTCCTCTTTCTCTTTTTTTCTTCTCTTTCTCTTTCCCTCCCTCCCTCCCTTCCTTCTTTCCTCTTCCTCTATCTTTTCTTTCTTCTCTCTCTTTCTCTCTCTCTTTCTTTACTTTCTTTCTTTCTCTCTCTCTTTCTCTTTCTTTTTTATTTTTGAGACGGAGTCTTACTCTGTCTCCCAGACTGGAGTGCAGTGTCGTGACCTCACCTCACTGCAACCTCCGCCTCCTGGGTTCCAGTGATTCCTGTGCCTCAGCCTCCCAAGTAGCTAGGATTACAGGCGTGCACTATCACGCCTGGCTAATTTTCTGTATTTTTAGTAGAGACGGGTTTTCACCATGTTGGCCAGGCTGGTCTGGACTTCAGGTGACCTGCCCACCTCGGCCTCCCAAAGTGCTGGGATTACAGGCGTGAGTCACCATGCTCAGTCCCCTCTACCTCTTTCCTATTACTTTTTTTTTTTTTTTTGCCAGGGGACTTGCCACCTTTCAACAATGTAAAGATTATACTTACTGTGTTTACTGTCTGTTGCCCCAGCTAGAATGTAGGGCAGAGATTTTTTGTCTGTTTGGTTTAGTGCTACTTACCTATCATTTGTAACAGTTCCTGGCACCAAGTGGGTCTCAGTAGATATTATCAATGAATGAACAAACCAAAGCATGGCACAGTGTTAAGAGCTGAGGCTCTGGAACCAGACCGCTGGTTCAAGAACAAGCTTTGCCACTTTCTGTGTGATTTGGTGCAATCTGCTTGACTTCTCTGACCCTCAGTTTGCTCATCTGTATGATGGGACTAAGAATAGTACCTACTAGCCAGGCACAGTGGCCCACACCTGTAATCCAGCCTTTGGGAGACTGAGGCGAGCAGATCACTTGAGGTCAGAAGTCCAAAACCAGCCTGGCCAACATGGTGAAACCCTGTCTCTACTAAAAATACAAAAAAATTAGCCGGTGTGGTGGCAGGCGCCTGTAATCCCACCTATGCAGGAGGCTGAGGTAGGAGAACTGCTTGAACCTGGGAGGTGGAGGTTGCAGTGAGCTGAGATCATGCCACTGCACTCCAGCCTGGGAGACAGAGTGAGACCCTGTCTCAAAAATATTAATAAATAAATAAATAAAAATGGTACCTACCACAGGAATTGTAAATGTACCTGGCATAGACATGCTTGCTATATGTTGGCAATGACTATTTTTAAAACTTTGAACTTATAAATTTGACTTCTATCCACTTATAATAAAGAGAGGTTGTTGTAATTATGGGCAAAGATTTACACATAGTAATTTCCTCATGGTGTTTTTTAATAGAAAATATTGAAAGCAATTAAATTTCTGAGAAAGTGAGATTGGTTGGCCGGGCACGGTGGCTCACGCCTGTAACACTGAGGCAGGTGGATCACGAGGTCAGGTGTTCGAGACCAGCCTGGCCAATGCAGTAAAACCCTGTCTCTACTAAAAATACAAACAATTAGCCAGGCTCGGTGGCGGGAGCCTATAATCCCAGCTACATGGGAGGCTGAGACAGGAGAATTGCTTGAACCTGGGAGGCAGAGGCTGCAGTGAGCAGAGATCGTGCCACTGCACTCCAGCCTGGGTGACAGAGTGAGTCTCCATCTCAAGAAAAAAAAGTGGAATTGGTTGAATAAAATATGGGTACACCTATTGAAGGAACACTAGGCAGCCACCAGAATTCCTGTTCTCAAAGAATATTTATTTATTTATTATTTCTGTTTTCTTTTGAGACAGGGGTCTTACTCTGTTGCCCAGGCTGGAGTGCAGTGGTGTGAACACAACTCACTGTAGCCTCAACCTCCCAGGCTCAGCTGATCCTCCCACCTCTGCTTCCTAAGTAGCTGGGACTACAGGTATATGCCAACACGCCCAGCTAATTCTTGTATACTTATTTTGATAGAGGCAGGGTTTCACTATGTTGCCCAGGCTGGTCTCAACCTCCCGCCTCCGCCTTCCAAAGTGCTGGGATTGCAGGTGTGAGCTACCACCTGAAATCCCAGCACTTTGGGAGTGGATGTCTGGTTGGCTGTTTTATCTTTATTCCTTAAACTGTACCTATGCTCTTTCGCATGTATTAAGTAAATCATAAAATGCAGGAAAAAAGCAGAATATGAAACTACATGATCCTTAGGACTTCATATTGATCCTTAAAAAAAAAAAATAAAAAGTTATCCTAATTCAGATTACACATTTTTATCCATTCGCCTAACCCCTACACATTCATAGAAAAAAAAAAAA
>NW_022436983.1:5107118-5107721 GCF_009761245.1 Sapajus apella
CTCGGCTCACTGCAACCTCCGCCTCGTGGGTTCAAGTGATTCTCCTGCCTCAGACTCCCGAGTCTCTCAGATTACAGGCACCTGCCACCATGCCCAGCTAATTTTTTAATTATTTATTTTTATTTTTAGTAGAGACTGGGCTTCACCATGTTGGTCAGGCTGGTCTTGAACTCCTGAACTTGTGATCCGCTCGCCTCGGCCTCCCAAAGTGCTGGGATTACAGGTATGAGCCACTGTGCCCAGCTGGAACATTCTTTTCTATTCCTCATTATATTTTCCGTATTTCTTACAATGAACACGGAAATTGCAATGCTTTAGTAATCAGGAAAAGGGGAATTTTTAAGGATTTAGGTCAGCATTTTCCAAACGCTATTTCCACAGCACATTATTGTAATAATAGGTGACCAAAGCCAAGATTCTGAAGGGTCGGGAAAGTTGGACAATGATCAGGTAAAGAGAACAGAAGCAGCCGGGCGCGGTGGCTCATGCCCGTAATCCCTGCACTTTGGGAGGCTGAGATAGGTGGATCACTTGAGGTCAGGAGTTCTAGACCAGCCCATATTTTTAGTGAAACCCCATCTCTGCTAAAAATACAAAATTAGC
>NW_022436983.1:5107821-5177859 GCF_009761245.1 Sapajus apella
AACTGTAGCCAAACGAGGCGTGATGCTCCCAGAAAAGTATTGCAAGCACCAGCAGCAGCTCCACAAGGAAGGCGGGGAGATTCAGCTAGCTACAGTGAAAGCTGGAGATCAAGTTATTCTCCCAGAATACAGAGGCACGCAACAAGGATTCTTTTCTTGCCTTTTTTTTTTTTTTTTTTAGACAGGGCCTCACTCTGTCACCCAGGCTGGAGTGCAGTAGTGCAGTCTCCGCTCACTGCAACCTCTGCCTCCCAAGTTCCGGTGATTCTCCTGCCTAAACCTCCCGAGTAGCTGGGAGTACAGGCACATGGCACCATATCCAGCTAATTTTCATATTTTTAGTAGAGACGGGTTTCACCATGTTGGCCAGGCTGGTCTCTAACTCCTGGCCTCAAGTGATCCACCCTCCTGGGCCTCCCAAAGTGCTGGGATTATGAGCATGAGCACCACACCCAGCTGTCTTTTTCTTTTTCTTTTTTTTTAGATTTTCCTTATATTCCTGAATTTATAAAGCAGTAATTATTATAGGAAGAAGAAAATTAAGTATCCCGCCCATATTGTCAACCAAGAAGTTAGCTGAGGTTTTGTTTTATCTTTAAGGTTTTTGATGAAGAGGTGCTTAGGGTGAGGTATATGGGAAGGGGCGAGGAGCTTCCATGCCCTCTCTGGGTGGGCCACCCTGCAGCAACCTCCGCTTACTCAGAGATCCGGAAGCCAATAAGGACCATTTCTTATTTAGAGATGGTGACATTATTGGGATGTATGTGGACTGAAATTAATCGCTTATTGAAATGGCATCATGTGAAACTGCCCATTCCACTGCAGTTCTGAAAATTTCACCGTGTAAATAATGTGTATGTCTCTCTTTTGTAAGAAACTGATAATATCTAAACCAAAAAGACAGAGTCCAAGTATTTTCACGAATCCAAGCAGTTTCACTTCTGCAGGACTTCTCAGAGCCTTTACAGTCACACTCACCAAGGATCAGTCAACAGTGTGTCCTGGGTGTAGCGGGAGAAGAAACAGAAGTAGCTCATGATGAATACCTGGGTATCGAGTGGGGCTGGGGCTGCTTCGGTGCCATCTGTACCTGTGACGGGCCTCTGAGGGCTGCTGTGGTCTCTCCAGCCTTCCCCAGACAGAATCTAAAAGGCGGGCCTGCGTCAGTCTCTTTGAGTCCCCTCTGCAAGCCTCTGTCCCCCTGGGTGTCCTTCCTCTGCACTGACCGAGACCCAACCCTCCCAGAAGCACAAGCCACCCTCAGTCTCATAAGCTCCAGTGGCATTGACTGAGCTTGGGTTGAGGGTTACTAGTGCCCCTCACCATGATTTCATGACTTTATTTGGATGCTTTTCTGCATGACTAGGGGGGTGACCTGTCCTCCTAGCTGATTTGCAAGGTCCCTGGAGGCGAGGCTGGCTGTGGGGACTTCCCCTGGGTCTCACGTAGCACTGGGCGCAGCCTGGACACACTGCAGACCCGCAGCAAGCACTGCACTGGGACACCCACCCCCACAACCCCTTCCAGCTGTCCTCTGCTCCCAGAGGCTGCTCCCTCCCTTCACCCAAGTCTAGACACAAAGCTTCCCCAAACTCTCCCGGGGTCCCACCCCCAAATTCCTGCTCACCTCCTCCTACTCCTTCATGAAGAACTCCTACCATCCCTTCCTACAAAAAGTCCTCCGTGGGCTGGGTACAGTGGCTCACATCTGTAATCTCAGCACTTTGGGAGGCCAAGGAGGACGGATCACCTGAGGTCAGAAGTTCGAGACCAGCCTAACCAACATGGAGAAACCCTGTTTCTACTAAAAATACAAAAAAAAAAAGAAAAAATTAGCCGGGTGTGGTGGCGCACGCCTGCAATCCCAGCTACTGGGGAGGCTGAGGCTGGAGAATCGCTTGAACCCAGGAGGCAGAGGTAACGGTGAGTCGAGATCACGCCATTGCACCCCAGCCTGGGCAACAAGAGCAAAACTCCATCTCAAAAACAAAAACAAAAACAAAAAACAAACAAAAAGTCGATTCTCATTCCAGGCAGAAGTCGTCCCCTTCTCTGGTAATGCTAGAAAAAGCTGCTTCCCTGCCCCCCACAGCCCCACCCCCACTACACACACACCTGTGCCAGGCCCAAGAGCCTGGGGACAAATGTGACAAACGGAGAGGGTTCTGGCCTGTTTCTCCGGAGCATCCTGAATCCAGGTGTCCTCCTGGGACTCCCTCACGGCTGCCGACTCACCCAGGGTCTGAATCATTTTCCCTCCCTGGGTTTCGGTTTCCCTGTCTCTCCAATAGGAACAGGAGAAAAGAAAAAAAACCCCTTTCCCCGCTGTTGACTGAAGATGTGGCTGTCTTTGTGTCCACTGCTGGGGCAGCTGTGTGGAGCGGGGCTCATCTAGCGCATTTCTGGGACATCGCGCACCTGTGTGAGGTGCTCATGTGTGTGGGTATGAGGCCTTGAGGACCTGACCCTGAGTCCCGGTGAATCTGGAGGGTGTGTGTGTGTTTGTCTGTCTGTCTGTCTGCCTCTCTTTGCGCATAGGTACCCATGACTCTCGAATGGCTCAGAGCTCCCTCCTTCCCCCTCCGGTCCCTAGGGAGCTCTGCAGGTTTGGCTGTAGCACAGGAGTCCCAGGCAGACTGGGACCTGCTCAGCCCAACACAGACCCTCTCCCTGACCTTACGCATCCCCAGCCCAGCTGCTGAATTCAGACCAAGCCACGGAAGATTCATGTTCCCTGGGGTAAGCCACATCCTCCAATGGGCTGACCAGGAGTCCCAGGGGTCTCAGGGCCCCCTCAAGGTTGTTGGGCCCCCCAAGGCCCCAGTCCTGCTGTGGGAAACCCCATAAGGCCCTGCCCTCCCACCGCGGGCGCAGTGGGGAACACCTCACGCCCTGCCCAGAGGGACCTGGCCTTGACTCACAGCCACAAGCAAATGGAGTGAGGATCCCCTGGCGCCCCGGCCCCGCCCCCACCCTCGGGGCTGCTCTTTCCACAAAATCAATCAACCTGCCACTGCGTTTTCATTTTCGGGAAGTGGGGGCCGGCAGGAGAGTGCGCAGGGACCCTGGCTCCCTTGCAGGGTGGCAGCCCTTCTGAGTGGCGCCTGGGCTCACGGGCGATGTTGGGGGCCTGGCAAAGCACTCCCAAAAGAATCCCACCCTGACCTCCGGACCCCTTACCAGTGGTCCACCCAGGCCCAAGGCTGAGAGAGAGGGGTGGTGGGAGTTACCTCAAGGCTATTGCCAAGAGTGCCCAGACAGGGCTGTGGAGACAGCAGCTCCCCAGAGGCCAGGGTGGAAGGAGGAGGTAGCAGGAGGGCACGGGGAAGTAGCTTGAGCTGTGTTAAGCATCTCCTCCGCACGACGTAGGATGCGATTCATTCATTCGTGTGTTCAGAGGGAGGTGACCGAGGACTTTGCAGTCCTCCTGGAGTGTTATGATACAGGGGTCTGGACGAGGGGTGTGTGGGTGGGGGCAGGGTGATGAGGAAGAGCCTCAAAGACTTCCTCCCTTGCTTGGCCTCGCCTGCCTGGATTCCACATGGAGAGCCATAGCTGTCCCCAGGGAGGCGGCCCTCCTGCTCACCTCCGTCCCCATGAACATGACCCATGGCTGAGGAAGAGACTGGGAGCTGCCTGGTACCCTCTGCTGCCACCATGACTCTTCATAAAGACAACAATTGAAACCTCACACTGGAAGAGCTTTCAGCACATAGAAAGTACCCCATAGGGGCTGGGCTCAGTGGCTCACACTGGTAATCCCAGCACTTTGGGAGGCCGAGGTGGGCAGATCACTTGAGGTCAGGCATTCAAGACCAGCCTGGCCAACATGGTGAAACCCCATCTCTACTAAAAATACAAAAATCACTCATGCTCAGTGGTGCACACCTGTAATTGCAGCTACTGGGGAGGCTGAGGCCAGAGAATCCCTTGAATCCTGGAGGTGGATGTTGCAGTAAGCTGAGATCGCACCACTGCACTCCAGCCTGGGCAACAGAGCAAGACTGTCAGAAAGAGAGAAGGAAAGGAAGGAAGGAAGGAAGGAGGGAGGGGAGGGAGGGAGGGAGGGAGGGAGGGGGGGGGGAGAGAGAGAGAGAGGAGGAAAGGAGGGAGGGAGGGAAGGAAGGAAGGAAGGAGGAGGAAGGGACCCCTGTGGGCTGGGCAGGGGAGCAGATGTAATGATTTTCACCTCATTTTACAGCAGAGGAAACTGAAACTTTAGAGAAAACTCCTGCCTGCCTGAACGAATGAGCAAATGGCTACACATTGAGGCAGTTAGAGCACAGGAAGGAGGAAGTGGAGGAGGCGGTGCTGGGTGTGTGATGGGGAGGTGGGAGCAGGAGGACAGTCTCCCAGTAGGTGTGTTCTCATGGGAAGAGCACTGCACTGGGAGTCCCGCAGCCTGTTAGAGCACTGGCTCCTGTACTGACACGCTGAGCAAGCCATGTCTCTTCCCTGGGCCTCAACTTCCCCCTCTGTAAAATGGAGTTAATAGCCCTACCCTGCCCTGCGGTGATTGCTGGGAGCAAACCAGTGTTACTGGATGGGAAAGGGCTTTGGAAACCCAAAGGAGCTGCCCACGCGCCAGAGTCACCTGCCCACGTCTGCCTCCCAGCCTTGCAGTCCCGGGGAGGAAGCCCAGCTCGATCTCGGGGTCTAGAGCTTGGACCTTTGTCCAACTGGGAGTTCCAGAGCCCGACCTCTCTGGGCTCCACTGGGCTCAGCAGCCTCCTCTCGAGGCTCTGAGCTGAAGGGACCTAGAGAGGCAGCCAGAGATCCACCCGGAGCCTCCTCCACCTGCCCCAGTACCTAGGACAGGGTGTGTGTGTGTGGGAGGGGTGACGGCAGGCCGCTCTGCCAGTGTCTTAGCTGGTGTGAAGTAATTTGATGGTGTTGATAAAGGCTGGGCTGCCTGAGGCCCCAGAGCCCCACCCAACTCCCCCCACAATTCTGCCCCCCGCCCCCCACCGCCCCCCGCCAGTAACATGGAGGCTGAGCTGTCTAGGTTCTGGCTCCCCATTCTCAGGTGATGAAATCCCAGCTCAATCAGGCTGGCTAGCGCTGCAGTTACCAAATCGCTATAATTGAGATTAATTTGGGGGCTGATTGGGTCAACCCTTGCAGGCACCCATTAATTAGTGGGGGAGGCTCAAAGCCCCAGTAGCTGGGCCCTGCACCCCGTGGAGCCTGGGGCCACTGTAGAGGGGGGCACTGAGAGATGCCTGGGGAGGTGTGTGTTCCAGAAGAGGGGCAAGCTGGACAGAGCCTCTCCCACCCCACGCCACTCCCGCCTCCTACCCATTCCTAAACTCACTTCCACGCCCAGGAGGGGAGGGGACCGCAGAGCCTTTGACTCAGACCCAGAGGCAGTTCTGAGTCTCCAAGGGTTAAAGTGCTCATTACAAGGGCGGGGAGAGGTGGAGAGGGTGCTCAGAGGCTCCTTGGACTTCAAATAGCTCTTGCAAAACTTCTAGATGAGTTAAGTGTAAATGAATTTGAAACAGACAATGAAGTTCCCTTTAGAGACACCTGGGCAGAAAAATGAAGGGAAAATCGCCCCAGGGAGAGCTCGTTTGTGGATTTTTTTTTTTTCCTGAACCCAAAACACACAGGGAAAAACAAACCCACCCGTCTCCTCGTCTGCTCCGGGTGCCAGAGGCGGGCAGGCACGCCCTGACTCAGTGCTGGGCTGGCAGCAAGCTGGGCACACACGTGAGGCCCAGGCACACGCTGGGGAGTGGAGGGCAGTGGCACAGACGTGTGTGCAGAGCCGGAAGTTCCGGCACACACGTGTGGAGGTGGCACGGGCCCTGGAAAGGAGCAGAGCCCCTGGGCACAGCACAGGAGGATGAGGCAGTAGGGGGTGGGGCCCACATGCGTGGGTAGCTGGTAGGAGGCCAGATGAGGGTGAGGGGGCAGAGCCCATTTGGGACGAGGGGCAGAGCTCAGGACCCGCCCCCCAGGGCCCCTGGCACCCTGGTCACGTGAGTGCTCCCGGTCCCGGGGTGGGGCCCTCCCACTTGCCAGGCGGGTGAGGTGTCAGAGTGGGGGCCTCTGGGGCTGCCTGCCCCACCCCACTCACCCGACTTGCTCCAGTTAATTGCCCGGTGCCTTATTTTTTCCCTGTGAATCTCACAGGGGGACCAAAAGCAAGTTCTGAGTCACCAGGAACCGGCTCCCGCTTCTGCCCACGCTGGAGCCTGGGCCCCACCCCACGCTGAGAGCCCAAGGACCCTGAGGTGGCGGGGCCTGGCCCAGGTTGACTTCTGGGAGCCCTGGACCCTGCCGGGTCTGTGAGGTGTCCCCACCACTGACCAGCACCCCCGAGGGCCCAGGCGAGTGGCTTCCCTGGGGGCCCTAATGGAGCAGCCTCCTCCCTGTGGCGCATTTGCAATTCATGGCTCCAGTCGAGATTGCATTAGGGCCTGGCTGTCACTCGTGATGAATGTCGCTTGTTTTCCAGAAAAAAACAGGCCCTGGATCCAGAGTGACAGGGCCTCGGGAGGCACCGGCCCTCCCTTCCATGCCTGAGGACCAGGGCATGGCTGGTGTCCCCCGTGGTCTGTCAGCAGCCTCAGAACCTGATTCCTTCGGGGGCTCTCTAGGATCCCAAATAGGAGCTCTTCCCCAGTTCCGGCTCCCCAGCCCCATCTATGCCTGTCCCTTGGGGTTCTCCCAACAGCCCCGTGGGAGGACTGCTGCTAGAGCAGCTCCACCCGACAGATGAGCAAACTGAGGCCTGCAGGAAGAAGGAAGGGAGGTGCAGGTGTGTGGGCGGGAGGAGAATGGGAGAGGGTTCCAGGGACCGGAAAGCTCAGCGAGGTTCCTGCAGGGAAGGTCTGGGAGACCATCCTGGGGGGAGCGGATTGCAGGGGCTGGGAGGTGAAGAGGCTCCTCGTAGGCTCCAGCCCTCCCTACTCCATCCTACCTTTGGCGCTGGGCGGCCTCCCTGGGACCCAGGGCTGCTGTCTGCCCACACCTCACCCAAGCTCTGCCCTCTCTCTTCCTGGCTACTCCCCTTCTGTCCAGAAGACTAGGGTCCCGCAGGTCTGAGGCTCTGGCAGCTGCTAGCTTCAGTGAAAACAAAGGAAACGCATTCCTTCCCACCCCACCTCTAACCAGGCCAGGGAGAATGGGGAGCTGGGGTGCAGGAATCAGCTGGGGGTCTCAGCTGGGCCCCCTCCCAGCTGTCCCTCTCCCTCTGCTTCTCGAACAGCCCGTGTTCCCCAGGACTTTGGGAATAGAGAAGTCCGGATAGGCCTCCGTGTGGCTCAAGAGCTTACAGTGGCTCCCACTCTCCCAAATTGTATTCTGTTTCATCCCTTTTCCTGCCCTCACCATCTGGAAACCACAGCCTTGAAGAGCGGTAGACAGAAGAAAAGAATTCTATCTATGAGTATCCCATCGGACCCATTCTCAGGAAAAAGAATGAAGTTTACCAGGGGGGAGGGGACGTTTTGGTCTCATGCCCCTTCACCTCCGAGACTGGCACAATTTAGGCAGTAGATGAAATCAGTCGTGTGAATCCCCTCAACATAGATGAGGAAACTGCAGCCGAGACTTCAGAGCAAGAGACGGAGGTTCTGCCCTCTGCTGAAAGCAGTGGATTTGTTTGTTTGTTGTTTCGTTTTGTTTTTCTGAGACAGGATGTCACTGGAGCGCAGTAGTGTGATGTCAGTTCACTGCAACCTCTGCCTCTCAGGTTCAAATGATCCTACCGCCTCAGCCTCCCAAATAGCTGGGATTACAAGCATGAACCACCACACCTAGCTAATTTTTGTATTTTTAGTAGAGACAGGGTTTTGCCATGTTGGTCAAGCTGGTCTCAAACTCCTGGCCTTAAGTGATCTGCCCGCCTTGGCCTCCCAACATGCTGGGATTACAGGCATGAGCCAGTGCGCCCAGCCAAAAATGGTGTTTTGTTCACTGGTATATCTCTATGCCTAGAAGAGGGTCTGGTATGGAGCAGGCGTTTGCTGAATGAGTGAATCAATGAGTAATGGCCTTAGCAGGAGACAGGAAGCTCTGGGCTGCTGGAGAGGCTGCGCCATGAAGCCTGGCACTTGGGCCCTTGATACCCCCTCAACTGCCTCCCCCGTGGTCTCGGGGGATAGGCAACCTGCTGCCTGGTGACACAGTCCCTTGGGTGTCCCTGTTGCAAAGCCAGATGATGTGGTGGCCTTACTTTCCCCCAGTCAGACTCCAGGTTCCAAGGCACCCAGCTTCACAGCCTCAAACCCACCCAAAGAGACCAAGACAGTGCAAGCCAGAAGGAAAAAAAAACACAAAACACCCTTCACTGGGGATCTGGAGCCTGAGGCTGGCCCCAGATAGGCCATTCTAATCACAGATCCTTGTGTGCCAGGCACACTGCTAGGTGGGCACTCACTGTGTGATTTCCTCTCAGCGACAGTGTGTGAAGCCGGGTGCTGTCTTTCTCATGTTACATCTGACCACATCCCTGGGACGACCTGCTGCAGTCCTTGCTCATGACACAGCTGGGGAGCCAGCCCTCTGGTGACCCTCCCCTCCCCGGTTAGAGACCCTGTCCTGGCCTTGCATTTTTGCCCAATGTGGAAAGCCTTGCCCGGAAGGCTGGGCATCAGCTCCTACCAGCTGCCTGCCCCGTTGGTTCCAGGGCAGCCCCAGGGGCATCCTCACGGTCAGTCCAACACTACTCAGGTTTTCCTTGGCAACAGGACCAGAGGAACAGCTCTGGATCCATGTAAGTGCCCCCCGCCACCTGCCACTGCCACCGCCCGCCACAGCCGCAGTCCCCAGTGTCTGGAGACCAATCGGTTTCCCAGAATCCGAACCTGCTGAGCCCCTGACCCTTTCCCATATGGGCAGGTGCTGGTTGCGTCCCGAGGATGTGAATGGCTGAACTGCACTCTGGAGCAGGCCAGAGGCCAATGCTCAGAGGCAACATAGCCCCCACCCCCAACTGCACCTTCCAAGCCAGGCACGGCGCGAGGCAAAAAGAACACGGGCTCTAGAATGAGCTGGGTTCAAATGCCGACATTGTCCCCTTGTAGCTGTGTGACCTTGGACAAATGGCTTCCTCACTCTGAGCTTCAGCTTACTCATCTGTAAAATGGGCATGACCATGTCTTACATGACACGGTGGCTGTGGGGCTCCCGGGAGCCATCTGTAGGCCCTGGATTCTACACACTGGGTGTGTGGGCACCATTCCTCCAGGCCCCGGGTCCCCACCCATCCCTGTCATCTATGCCTGCTGATGTGCCACTTCTACAACCATCTGTCAGAGCCAGCTGTGCCTGCTGCCATTGGGGAGCCATGCCCAGCCCCATGTGCCCTGGGGCCCTGCCACGCCCTGCCCTCCTTGCAGCCCGAAGGATCCAGCCAGATGAGAAGACTCCAGCAGCACCCCCAGGTCCCAAGGGCACCCTCTTTATCTTCACCCATGGGGGCCGTCTGCACCCCCAGGGACTGCTCACAAAGATCTGGGACCCAGGGGCCAAGCTGGAAACCCCTCTGCTCCCAGAGGGCAGCCCCTGCCCTCCACATCCTGCCGCAGCCCTGCGTCTATTTCATCAGGCCAAGGATTGCTTTTTAAATAAATCTAAAAAACTCCACTTCCTCCTTGGCAAGTTCATTTTAAGTCATTTTATCTCTTTCCCCCCTATATTTTTCCCAAATAATGTGATTAAGTGACTCAGCGCCGGCTGCCTCTGGCAGGCCTGGCCTCTAATTCAGTTTGAGGACAGCCACCTTTGACCCCACTCCACTCTGGCTAAGAGAACACTTAAGCGATATTCTACCGCTTCCTACGGAGGGAGGCCGTGGGGGGGGGGCACAAGGGGTGGGGGCGGCGGGGGGCGGGGGGAAGCGAAACAAACTTTCACATAAAATTATGGTATGTGGATAATTGAGAAGTTTAAAAACATGAATCTAATTGTACAGTCCCCGGAGTAACCCATATCGAGCCACCCTATAAGAGGCCTGGAATCTCCCGATGATGATTTATTGCTAAATCCTAGTATTTTTCAATACATTATAGTTTTTAAATTGTGTTTAAATTGAGTGTAGAGGAGCAGAGGCCATTAGGAGATGCAGAAATGATGATTATATTTAAATATTCATGCACGCAGTACCTTATTATTGAATCTGAACACTAACAAAATCAATATTAAGTGCGGTTTGACATGAATTTATTTATGAATTTCGACTTTCTAAGTACTGTATTTTTTCACTCAAAAATTGTGAGTATAATGTAGTAATGATATCAAAACACGGTGTCAGGGAGCATTAGCTGGGGAGGTTATAAACCTCTGGATTAGGGGGCCCAAGATTGCCCTCAAAAGTGCTTAGTATACAAAACCCAATTCTTTTCTTTTTTTTTTTCCCTGTTTCTGAATCGTGCAGATCCGCATATACTCCGGAGAGGGCGGGCAGAGGATGGGGCGAGGAAGCAGGGCTGAGCTGGGGCAGCTGGCGGGTCCTCAGCTCCTCGGAGGCTGGGGTGCGGGGGAACCAGGCTTCTCTGCCAGGCACTCCCCTGAGCTCCACACCCCAGAAGCAGCCCCTGTGCCCAGGGGGTCCCTGAGGATCTGGGATTCAGACTCCCTCGAGGGGCACACTGTGGGGGTGGGGAGAGCCCAGGGGTGTCTTCACATCCCAGTGGATTCTGGGGGCAGGGTGAAAACTGGAGGGGTCTGGCTTCAGGGAACCAAGGCAGAAGGAGGTGGAATGAAAGTCTTTGCCCCCAGATTCTGGGTCCTGGCACCAGGTGCATGCCCAGGGCAGAGAGCTTGGACCACTGCTTCCTGCTCAGTCCACCGAGACCTGCCGCCCTGATGCTGGCACTGATGTTGTTGAAGATGAGGAGGGCATCCTTCCTCCCTCTCCTGAAGCCCACTGGGGCAGGAGGAAGGGGCCTGGTCCTCTCCATCCAAAGCTTCTCCTTCATATGGCCTGGAAGGAACCCTTCCCCCACCTGCCACCCCTGCCCAGGAGGCCACCAACAGCTTCAGGGACTACCCCCCTCCAGAGAAGCGATGTCTGTGTACTGGCAGATGCAGCCCCCACGCCTGGCATAGCCACAGCCTTCGGTGGCCTCTGTGCCCCCGGAACCACCCGCTGTGCCCCGTTCACATTCAACAGGATCCCACAGAGCCTTGTGTAGACAGACAGAACCACGCACTCATAGAGCACAGAAATGCATAGAGGCTGGCTAGGAGGAGACCCCGCTTTTCAGATGGAAAGTAATTCCCTGATAATGCAGACTTTTTGGAAACAGGTAGCCTCCATTCCCCAACGGGAAAGAACTGGGCATCACTGCTGGTCCCTGACTTAGGCAGACGACCCCCAGCCCCCCCCACACTGTGACACAAACCTGACCTTGTCCATCAGTGGCCCCAGGACACTCTAGACAGATTCATAGCCCTGCACCCATAAATGCATGAGCACCCACTGCCCAGTACTCACCACACCCTGCCTCTAGGGCACCCACCAGCATGGTAGCACCCAGGCTCAGTCCCCAGCCCCCACTGCTCTCCAATTCTCCCACAGAAACAGTCACACTGGTAGGTGTTACCTAGCACACATGCGCACACACACACACACACACAGAATCACAATCACCTTTACACAGTCCCACACACCTCAACACACAGACACCCCAACTTCCACACAGGTAGACCCTGACACACACACAGACACCCCAACATCCACGTGATACTGACATCCACACGGGCACAGCCCACATTCACATGACACCCCGACATGAACACCCTCATGACACATGGATACCCCAACATACCACACACGCACACCCCTACTTCCCAACACCTGGCCCAAGTGCCCAGCACCTCCACACTCGCCTGAAGCGGGCTGGGGCCAGGTGAGCCCGGCCCTCCAGCAGCAGGAAGATGCAGCCAGGGTTGGGGGTCAAACGGCACTTACGAGGTTTGATTCAGAATATTCATCAGTCTTTGTGGGGGGAAAAAAGAAGCCCACACATGGGGGAGGAGGAGAAAAAACTCCAACCCCGACCCTAAACTCTTTTCCAGTAAATCGATGTATTTTGCTATAATTTTATTAGGAATATAAAAGGAGCCTTTTGAAAAGTGCTTAGGACGCAAAAAAAAGAGGCGGGCGATGGAAACATTAGTCTGTCTGTATTAGCAATCCCATAGTCACATTTTATTGTTACTGTCAGGATGCAAAAGCTGTACTTAAAACAAAATAATACATAATGTATTACTGAGGCATAAACATCAGCGAGCCACGAGCAGCCGGCGTTTTTATTTTAAAAAGAAGATGCAGGGAAAAAAAAAAGTGGAGGGACAGAGGGTGGGGGAGAGGTGTGGGCAGCCTCCAGGGATCAGTCAAGCTGGGACCCCAGACCCAGAGGACTGGGGAGAGCACAGCAGGGATGGAGGCTGAGCCGTAGGGGTGATTTCAACCGTAGGAGAAACAGTATCACCCCCTTATCAGTTCCCAAAAGTCGCCCCAGACTCAGGGTCCTGCTACCTGCCAGCTCTGCCTTTGGCACCTTGGAGTTTATAAAGCTCTGGCCCCAAGTCTTGCCCCGACCTCGACTCTCACCACATGCCAGGGAAGGAGGCTGCACAGCTCTTCTTGTCCCTGTTTTGCAGGAAAAGACGTTGAGGCTCAGAGAGGGGCAGCTGTGGGCTTCAGGTCATACTGTCAGTGAGCTGTGTGTCCAGCGCTCGAATCGGGGCAGGTACCAGAGTCCCTGTTCTGTGTATTTTCTTTTTCTTTCTTTTTTATTTTATTTGAGATGGAGTCTCGCTCTGTCATCCAGGCTGGAGTGCAGTGGTGCGATCTCGGCTCACTGCAACCTCTGCCTCCCAGGTTCAAGCGATTCTCCTGCCTCAGCCTCCCGAGTAGCTGGGACTACAGGCACTCGCCACCATGCCTGGCTAATTTTTTGTATTTTTAGTGGAGACGGGGCTTCACCATTGTTAGCCAGAATGGTCTCGATCTCCTGACCTTGTGATTCGCCCGCCTCACCCTCCCAAAGTGCTGGCATAACAGGGATGAGCTACCGTGCCAGCCTGTTTGCGGCATTTTCGACTATTCTGAGCTACCTGGGTGCTTGACAGTCTCCAGCAGGGCCCCTGGGCTCCCGAGCTGTCTCTCTCTGCACCACCCTCGCCCCTGTTGACCATTCTCCAACATCAACAAATGAAATCTCCCAAAATGCAGACCTTGTTTTTCCTGTGCTAACACCTCCAAACCCGTTCCCTCCTACCTAGGAGACAGGGTCCCCCTCTATCTGGCCCCGCCTCGGGCTCGCCTCCTCCCCCATCCACTGCTCTTGCTCCCTCAGCGGCAGATCCACTGACCTTCTTCCTAGTCTTTGAGCCCACTAAGCTCATGCCTGTCTTAGGGCCAGGGCTCCTGCTGGCTCCTCTGCCTAGAAAATCATCTCTGGCCCTCTATAGCAAATACCACCTCCTCCAAGAAGTCCTTCCAGATCACCTAATCTAAATAGATCCTCCATCACTTTTTCCTCGCCTTTGACAGCTAATACCATCTCCTCCAAGACGTCTTCCTGGATCACTCAATCCGAACAGACCCTCCATCACTTTTTGTTCTCTCTTATCTCTCTGGTTTTCTTTTATTAGGAATATTAGGAATTTCAGCTGCAGAATGTCCGGTACCCATTTTCCCCAAACTAAAGAGTATCCCCAGAGAGAGCATGGACCTCATTGCTCCTGTTCACTATGGAATCCCCAACACCTGGCAAAAGCACAGTTCGTACGTACCATGGAAGAATGGATAGGGCCAAGCTTAGTGACTCACGCCTGTAATCCCAGTACTTTGGGAGGCCAAGGCAGGCAGATCACTTGAGGTCGGGAGTTCGAGACCAGCCTGACCAACATGGTGAAACCCCATCTCAACTACAAATACAAAAATTAGCCAGGCGTGGTCGCATGCGCCTGTAATCTCAGCTACCTGGGAGGCTGAGGCAGAAGAATCGCTTGAACTCGGGAGGCGGAGGTAACAGTGAGCCGAAATTGCATCACTGCACTCCAGTAATAGTGTGAGACTCTGTCTTAAAAAAAAAAAAAAAAAGGAAGACAAAGAAGGATGGACAGGGGGACCACGTTGCCAGTTGGCGTCACCGTGGGCTGGTGAGCCCGACCCACGGAAGCTTGTACACTCCAAGACAAGGCCTGTGGACCTCAGCCAAGTACATCTGGGACAACCTCTCCTCCAACCTGTGCACATCCCCAAGCTCCTCCCAGCTGCACTCCAGTACTTTCTCAGGGGTTCCCTACCCTCCCTGACCCTTTCCCCCCTCTCCTTCCTCCACTTCCCGACCCATTGGGCAGCTTCCAGGGGATCCGGGACAGCTGGGACTTGTCTATCCTCCTGCCCACCGAAATCCTCCAATCACCTGCCCCCCCGGGGCTTCCCTCAGACCCTCAAGCCAGCACCAGGGCCATGGTTCACTCAGGGTCTACCAACCCTTCCAGGAGAGCTTTGGGAAGCAGAACTGAAGAAGGGAATCAGGTAGACCCAGGTTCAAGGCGGACTCAGCTTCTTAGTAGCGATGTGACTTTGGACATGTGGCTTTCACTTCTTGGCACCTCAGTTTCCTCATCTGTGAAATGGGCATAAGATGGTGTTTACCTTGTTGGCCTCTGTGAGGCCTGCGAGGACAAGTCAGGGAAGATATGACCACCCTTTTGCACATCTCTTTTAGGGGCCGCCATGCCATCCAAGGAAGGGGACATGGGGACAGGAGCCGGAATGGAGGGGCCGGCCCCTCCAGCCCCAGCCCTGAGCCCTTCTAGGGCGACTTCCTGTCGTCTCAGGGCACTTGGCGCCACCTAGTGACAGGCAGGGGCACCAGAGGGCCTGGCAGGGCAGGGTGGGGTGAGTTGGGGGCCCTGGGGCAGGATGGAAACCAGAGAGGGTGAGACTCGGCGACGGCCACAGCCACAGCCAAGGAACAGGTGTCCGAGGCTTCTCTGGGCCCTGCTTGGCCTCAGTGAGCACCAAGAGATCACAGCCCCTCCCAGCCTGGAGGCCATCCTGAGAGCAGAACAGGACGGTGAGGGTGGGGAGTGCAGGGGTTGCTTCCAGAACACCTGGGCCAGTTTGGGAGTCCCCAGTCCTCAGACACTGGCATTCCACCCAGAGAGGGAGGCCGAGCGGTGGGCAGGAAGGAGTGGGGGTGGCACCTGCAGCCCCCCAGGGACCCAGCCTCCTGCCTGTTAGACCAGCCCCTCCTCAGGTCGGATCAGGTGCAGGAAGCCCATGTGCTGAGGTCGCATGACCCTGCTCACTCATCCACGAAGTCCCTCCCTTCTACACATATCTGTGAGTCCCTGTTGTGCGCAGGACACTGGGGACAGAGGGAACAAGGCAAACACCGCCTCTGTGGGGCTGCCATTGTGTGTGAGGGTGGGGGGCAGGAGGGGAGAGGTGAGGAGGGGGCAGAATAGCAAATATTGAGAGTTTACAGTCTGTTTAAAGGGCACCAATGGTTTAGGTGCCAAGGGACACCAAGCAGGGGGCAGGTGAGGAGGGAAGGTTAGAGCAGATGGTGAGGCCCCCCCACCCCACCGCCGCCACAGCACAGCCTGGTGGTTAGAGTCTCCAGCTTTGAGCCCCCAAGCTGCCTGTCTCTAATCTAGCTTTGTGACTTTGGGTGAGCTGTTTAACCTCTCTGTGCCTATTTCACAATTCCTAAAATGAAGAATAAGAGCGACTGTCCGCTGGGCTTGGCCCCAGGGCTGAATGAGGCTCAGAACACAGGGAGGACCTCTGTTTAGACCGGCCTCAGCTCCAGGACCCGCTGCTTTGTAGGGTAAAGGCCGGGGCTGCTTCTCATGACCCTGCCTGGTAAATCACGAGGTCAGGAGGTCGAGATCATCTCGGTCAACATGGTGAAACTCCGTCTCTATTAAAATACAAAAAATTAGCCAGGCATGGTGGCACACGCTAGTCCCAGCTACTCGGGAGGCTGAGGCAGGAAAATAGCTGAAACCCGGGAGGCGGAGATTGCAGTGAGCTGAGATCCTGCCACTGCACTCCAGCCTGGCGACAAAGCAAGACTCTGTTAAAAAAAAGAAAAAAAAAAAAGGCCCCACCCAACCCTCACATCACACACACTCACAAGCACACGCACATTCTCACACACACACTCTCACACACATGCACACGTGCGTGCACACACATTCAGAGCCAAGGAACACGGTGGGCTGGGGCCCTCTGCGTATCCAGGAAGCGATGCCCAGGCGGTCCCGGGAATCCCGGCTGAGTCTGGACAGGTGTGTCGTCCTCCCTGGGGTGCCATCTGTGCATCGTCACACATGGTGGGCATGAAGACGTGGGCCTGTGAACATGACTGTGTGTGTGGCTGCAGGGCTGGGGCTGCCCCTGTGACCATGTGCACCCTCATAGGTTGCAGGAGCAGGGCTGTGCTCAATGTCTGCGTGTGGGGGTACAGGGCCCAGACTGGACTGTAGTGACCGCCGATTGCCTGGGGACGTGATTGCAGAGGAAACACCACTGAGCCACTCCTCCTGGCCCATCCCCAGCCTGTCAGAGCTGAAAGTGAGAGGAATTCCCAGCCCACCCACAGGGCAGGTTCAGGGCCCAGCCCAGTGTCCTCTCTGGGATCTTCCTGCACTTCTAGAGCTCATCCCTGGGGTCTGGGGGCCTGCTCTGACCTGGGCTGGGGAGCAGAGTCTGAGGAGGCTGCAACCAATCTTCGGGCATCAAATCACTAACAGGGCTGAGACGGACTCTTTATGCAGGGGTATCAGTGCCATGGTTTTGGGCCTGCCCTGCATGGGAATCCCAGGAAGGGGAGGCTGCAAGATCTCAGACAGCCTTGAGTTCTAATTTTTCCTACTCCTTCTTCATGGCTGTGTGGCCTTGGACAAGTCACGTAGCTTCTCTGAGCCTCATTCTCTCTCCTGTAAGACAGCTATAAAGATATTCACTCCTGCAAGATCTCTGGTGGGAACTGACATTGCAAGAATATATGAACGGTTAGGTGCAGTGGCTCATGCCTGGAATCCCAGCACTCTGGCAGGCCGAGGCGGGCGGATCACCTGAGGTCAGGAGTTTGGGACCAGCCTGGCCAACATGGTGAATCCATCTCTACTAAAAATACAAAAATTAGCCGGGTGTGGTGGCACATACCTGTAGTCCCAGCTATGCAGGAGGCCAAGGCAGGAGAATCCCTTGAATCCAGGAGACAGAGGTTGCAGTGAGCTGAGATCACACCACTGCACCCTAGCCTGGGTGACAGAGCGAAACTCCATCTTACCAACAACAATAAAGAATGTATGAGGCTTGGCTACTGGCACAGGGCAGGTTCTCATTCACGTGCCTCTACGGCACTAATGGCTGCATTCATGGAGCTGGTGCCCCTGGCGGTGGCTGTGTGGAGCCCTGTGCATGCCGTCTTGGTCTGCAAGTCCTCCCCACAGTCCTCTGCAGTGGCTGCTTTGTTGCTCTCTCCATTCCTCAGATGAGGAAACTGTGGCTTAGTGAAGGGATGTGACGCCTGAGTCATGCATCGGGCAGGTGGAAGAGTGGGACCTGCACTCAGACAGGTGCCTCTGCCGGCCTGGCCCTGCCCTCGGGGCATTTCTGCTCCCAGTAGACCCCCCTCATCATGCCCCAGCTCAGTCCCCTGGGCTGGAGTTTGTTGAGTGTCACCAAGATTCCAACAGAGGGGTGGCTAGACGGGACTCCTTCCTAAGTCCCTTCCGTCCCCCTTCCCTGTCTGGTCAGGCTGGGAGGCTGGATTGCAAGGAAGCTGCCTTGCCCTCTTGGGGAATCCCTGAGCAAATGAGCTGAAGGAGCCCCTTAGTCTCTTCCTCATCCAACATTCTTATTTCATAGGTGGGGAAACTGAGGCCTGGAGCCTCAGGTCACTCAGAGTCCACATCAGGCCTAGCCAACAATGATTCCCTACAATGAGAGCTCAGGGGATGTGGGCAGGGAGGTGGGATCCAAGCTCCAGAGATGGATCTCTGGCTCTCGGGATTAGTGTCCATCCTCTGTGCCCTCCCGTCGATCAAGCAAGCCCTCTCTAAGCACTTCCAGGTTAGCCACAGCAGGAGATGAAGATGCCCGGGAGAAACAGGACCTGTGGCCTGCCTCCCAGGAGTGCACAGTCTGGTGAACAAAGCCAACAAACAGAAATCAGTGAGGCGAGCCCGTGGCCAGGGAAGCAGAGCAGCACTTGCCCTGGCCACAGGAGGTCAGGGGAGGCTTCCTGGATGTTAGAGACAGAATGCTTGTTCCCAGGTACAATGCAAGGAAAAATTAACATTCAGACAAAAAGTTTTCTCAGCAAGGCAATTTTACTTTCTGCAGAAAGGGTGCTCCTGTTAGCCACCTTGCCATGAGAGTACAATGAACAAAGAAAAGGTACGCATATTTATTCCTTATGCATTGGGTCCTTACTGTTGTGTGTGATCTCCATTGGCTGGAGCCAGACCTCACAATCTAAGCTAAACCTGATTGGCTAACAACTTAAAACTTTTCTAAATAGGTAAAGGCAATGGAGAACAAAGGAAAGAGGAAGTCCAAATAAGGAATGAGCATAGGCTGTAAGCTGAGACATGCCTGTGAGCACATCCAGCACAAATAATTTGGTTAAAGTACAAGGACATAGAATGTACTACGTGCTGTGAGCATGCTTAACAGCTACATAGGATAGGGCTTAACAAAGATTTATTAGCAAAAACCAAGAAGGCTCTGAAGAAAGTTAGTCTTTAAAACAAACCATTATTTTTAACATTTATTATTATAATTCTTTAACAAGAAGGGAAACTTTGAAGAGCAACTTTTACTTTCTACACTGGAGGAGGAGGTGAGGCTTTCCTGTCTCCCAGCCTGTTTAAGCTAAGTCTTAAGGGATGAATCACACATTTGCCAGAAGAATGAAGGGTACTCCAGGCACAGGAATAGTATGGCTAAAGGCAGAGAACGTGGGAAGACCATAGCATGCTGGGAACTCCAAATAAGTTCTGGGGAGATTGTTCCAGTATCTATGGCTGCATAAAACACCACTCCCAAAACTTCATGACCTAAAACAGCCATTTTATTCTGCCCATGGGTTGTCTGGTTCAGGAATTGGAACAGGGCATGGTGGGAACAGCTTATCTCTGCTTCCTCGTTCTAGGGCCTTGTCTGGGAAGACAGGCTGGGGGTAACTTGATAACCAGGGAATAGAATAATCCAAAGGCACATTCACTCACACAGCCGACTGTTGACTGGGATCTCAGCCAGGCTCTTGACTAGATCCCCATGCACAACCTCTCTGCATGGCCTCTCCACGTGGGTTAGCTTGGGCTTCCTCACAGCATGGCGGCTGGGGTTCCAAAGGCAAGTCCTAGGAGAACAAGACAGAAGTGCATGAAATGCTGGTGATCTAGTCTTGGAAGTCATGTAGCATCCCTGCGGTTATGTTCCATTGGTTGAGGCAGTCACAAAGTTCTGCCCAGATTCAAGGGGAGAGGACCTAGAGCCCTCCACTGGAACGGAGGACCATTGAGAGCACACTGTATGAAGAAACTGTGGATGAGAGACGCTGCTGCCGCATCTTCAGAAAACACAATCGGCTACAAGGGCCATTCACAATCTTGACTGCTGGGCTAATGGGGCTGACATCTTCAGTACATGAGGGAAGAAACAGAGCCAGAGATAGAGAAAAGAAGAGCAGAACGCCCTGTGGAAGCACAGCCACCAGTCTAAGGGGCAGAAGCTGGTGTCCAGCATTAGGACTTCCCAGGTGGTCCCCAAAGAATGCCACCCAACACCATCCCTCCTTGCATCCACACAGGGCTGGGGTTCCATGGCCCCCCACAGTCTTGGAAGGCTCTGAGGCCTGGGAGGGGTGTCTTTCTGGAGTCCCTTTGCCCTGGGCTGAGAGCCCCTGACTTCTCTCTGGCGCTGGACCTTCCCAGGCACAGGTGGGAGGGAGCCACGGCAGGGGGTGCCTCAGCCTCTCCCATCCTTGCTCCTGTACCCCTGCCTCTAAAGTTGTCCTGGCATGGCTTCCAGAAGGCACTAAACCTTACAGAGGGCTAGCTCTTGTCTCTGTAGTCTAAGACAGGAATGGACGCAGAAGAAAAAGCATTTTCTTCCCTTTCCTAGGAAATGTTCTTTCCTAGACCATGCTAGGCTGGGTCCGCTATCTCCCCTCCAGGGGTCCTACCACGGACCTCAGGGCCCAGACAGGGTGGCCTACCAGCTGCACCCCTGCCTTGTCTCTCAGACTCACAGGTCCAGGTGACAGTGTTTAGCAGCCAGCAGGGTCTCCCTCCTCCACCAGGCAGCTTCTATAAGCAAGGGAGCAACTGGAGCAGGGCCTAGGTCTTCCAGTTTGATGGACCCAGTAACTCATTTGCCTAGAAGCCTGTCTCCCCATCTTCACTATGAGCCAGTGAGGGCTGGGACTGCCTGCTTCTTCTCTGTGACCCAGCACACAGTCTGGCACATAGTAGGTGCTTATTTAGCATGGGTTGAAAGAATGAACAAATGAATCTTTTAAATTTCTATATTCCCCTTACGTAGCACTTGGCATGTAATAGGTTACCAATAGGTGTTTGTTGAATGAATGAATGAATGAAGTTAGTTTTCTTCTTCTCTGGATCCCTGACGCCCAGAAAAACTCCCGGCACAGGGTGGGTATTCAGGACTTGTTGAATTGAAATGACAAAGCGAAACCCCTGTGATGCAGGCCTGTCTGGTCCAAAGGGGACTTCAGAAACGGGCTGCCACTTATACTGTCCATGGAGCCCCAGCCTCAGCATCCCAGCAGGGCTTGGGTTCGGGGTGCTGTGGCCACTCTCTTCCCACCGCCACCCTCCACCAAGTCACAGAGTGGGTGGAGCGTCCTCGCCCTGGCACAGGAAGAGGCGGGTGAGAGGCAGGAGGGAGAGAAGGGAGGGGCAGACAGACAGACAGAAAGACAACACTGCGATGGGCCTTCCCCACAGAGGTGGCACGAGGGCTCCAGTTGGCATCTCTGGAGGCCCCTCCCCTGGTTCTTATGGGTGTCCCAGTGGAAAGAGCTCCCCTGAAGCCCCCTGCCCGAAGGCCTCCTGGTTCCCGACCCTCAGTGCACTCAGTAGACTGGGGAGGCGGGGAGGCAAGCAGAGGGGAAGACAGAATTCTTCCTGGCAGTTTAAAGAGTTTTGGCATTTTCACGAGGGCACATGTAATATTTAAATTACTTCCCCCCGGCACGCCCGCATGCCTGCCTTGGCTTCCCAGGTGAATTTGTAGGCGCTGAAATGGTCTAATTTCCCACACAAGCCATGTCAAATATAATTTGGGTGCAAAGTTGGTAATTATACGTAACATCAGTCTGATGTTAAAAACACTGAAAAATTTAGCAAGAAGAGACGACTGGAGAGACAGAAGTCTGAGGCCCAGCCAGGAAAAGGCAGGCCTGGGCCCCGCCGAAGCCAAAGTCTTTAATTAATAATAGCATGTTTTCAGGGACTCAAAGGACGCAGGTCCCCAACTGTCTGAAACTCCTTTGTCTACCAATTACCGGCATTTGGGGAGGAGAGAGCCAGGGAGGAAGTGGGCGGGGGGCACCCAGATCTTGGCAGAGCACTGTTGGGGTTTGGTCTGGGGCTGCAGCCCACCTGTGGCCCGGCGTCCTGTGGCCTGGCAATCCCGCCCCGCTCCTCTGTCGCCAGAGACCAACCCTGATGGGCCCCGGGGTCAGGGAGGAGGGCCTCATCCCCTTGAATCTGGGTCGATTGTGAGGTGGGGGTGAGCGAGGTTGCACCAGAGGCCAAGCCGTCCCGGAGGCTCAGAGGGTCTGAAAACTGTGTGCCAGACCCTCTTGATTTAGGTGATGCCTTTTTTGTCTCTTCAAAAAAACTCAATCAATCTTTTGTGAAGACAGGAACCACATATTTCTTTTCTTTTTTTCTTATTTAAAGATGGAGTCTCACTCTGTCACCCAGGCTGGAATGCAGTGGCACGATCTTGGCTCACTGCAACCTCGATCTCCCAGGTTCGAGCAATTCTCCTGCCTCAGCCTCCCAAGTAGCTGGGCCTACAGGTCCACACCACCATGCCCAGCTAATTTTTTGTGCTTTGGTAAAGACAGGGTTTCACCGTGTTGCCCAGGCTGGTTGTGAACTCCTGAGCTCAGGCAATCTATTGCCTCAGCCTCCCAAAGTGCTGGGATTCCAGGCGTGAGCCACTGCGCCTGGCCGGGAACCATGTATTTCTTGTGAAGACAAGGACACGCCCCCATGTCCCTGGCACCCGGCACATAGTAGGTGCTCAACAAACATTTGTTAAATGAATGCACCATGCAAAACAAGGTCTAACCTGTCCTCCCCTGCCCTGTGTGGATAGAGTGAGACCCTCCCCGCTCCACCACCGCTCTGAGGAACAGCACAGTAGAGGTCAGAAAGGTTAAGAGGCAGGGACAGAGCCTGGAGTAGAACCATGATTCCACACCAGTTACCAAACTCTGCCTCAGTTTCCTTGTCTGTAAAACGGGCACAGGAATAGATCTAGCTCCCAGGATCACTGTGAATTCTGAGTGGGAGACTTCACTTGAAGCACTCTGAACAGTGCCTGGCAGGGAGCTCGTGTTTTGCTTGGGAAGGTGGATAAGTTGCAGCTTTGCGGAACAGCTCCCCAGATGGCGTTTCCAGAGGCTGTGGCGGGGGGATGAGGAGATAACGGGCAGCCGGCAGGGCAGAGGAAACTGGAGTGAAGAACAGATGTCCAGTGCTGGCTTTAGCAAAGCTGCCGCTGATGGGGGTGTGAGATGAACCTTCTTCCTTGAATCCCCAAGAAATCGTCAGCAAAGTCCAGGCACGGTGGCTCACGCCTGTAATCCCAGCACTTTGGCAGACAAAGGCAGGTGGATCGCTTGAGCCCAGGAGTTTGAGACCAGCCTGGGCAACATGGCAAAACCCTGTCTCTACAAAAAATATGAAAATTAGCTGGGCATGGTGGTGCACACCCGTAGTCCCAGCTACTCTGGAGACTGAGGTGGGAGGATCGCTGGAAACTGGGATGAGGAGGTTACAGTGAGTTGTGATTGTGTCACTGAACTCCAGCCTGGGTGACAGAGTGAGACCACCCTCTCAAAAAGAAAGAGAAGAAAGAGAGAAAGAGACAAAGGGAGGGAGGAAGAAAGGAAGGAAGGAAGGAGAAAAAAATGAAAGAAAGAAGAAAGACAAAGAAACAGAAACAAAGGAAAGAAAGAAAAAGAAACGGAAAGAAAGAAAAGAAGGAAAGAAAGGAAGGAAGGAAAGAAAGAAAGAAGAAAGAGAAGAAAGAAAGAAAGGAAGGAAGGGGAATGGAAGGGAAGGAAGGAAAGAAAGAAAGAAGAAAAAGAAAGAAAGGAAGGAAGGAAGGAAGGAAAGTAAGAAAAGAGAGAGAGAGAGAGAGGAAAGGAGGGAGGGAGAGAGAGAGGAAGGAAATTGTCAACAAAATCTCCTCTCCGGTGCATACATATGGAATCTTGTCTGTTTGGGATGTGTGGCTTCCAGGTGGGCAAGGGCAGGCACAGATGAGAGCGGCGAGGTGGGGAGCATCATTATTTGTGTTTTGTTGATGTGAAAGTGAGCCTCAGAGAGGTTTGCTGGTGTGCCCACACCTCACACTTTGGCACAGAGGATTTACCGTCAGACGCCAGGCTCTTAACCCTCTGTGTTCCACTGGCAGATTCTGCCAAACAGTAACAAAAACAGTAGCTGGTGTGAAGCACTTACTGAGAGCCAGCTGCCTCACTAAGCCCTTCATGTGGTTTAACCCAGTTCATCTTCTCCACAGCCCCTGGCAAGGGGTGGTTCTATTCCCTATCCCCATTTTACAGATGAGGAAGCTGGGGCACAGAGGGTTAAGCCACTTGTCCTGGATCACAGGACATAGCAAGTGGAACAAAACCCAGGCTAGACCCCCAGTGCCCTTAACTGTGAAGAGATCACCTCCATCCAGCCCTGCCCTTACCCTGCACCCTTGCCTCAGCTAAACCTCTGCACTGGGGTTCTCAGCCCTGCACACTGGAGGCATCTGAGGACCTTTGGAATCACTGATGCCCCCCTGTGAAGTGCTGTAAGCGCTGCCTGGGCACTGAGTTGTTTTTTGTTTTTGTTTTTGAGACAAAGTGTCAGTCTGTCGCCCAACAGCCTGGAGTGCAGTGGTATGATCTTGGTTCACTGCAACCTCCACCTCCCGGGTTTAAGTGTTTCTCCCGCCTCAGCCTCCTGAGTAGCTGGGATTACAGGTGCGTGCCACCACACCCAGATAATTGTTTTTTGTATTTTTAGTGGAGATGGGGTTTCGCCATATTGGTCAGGCTGGTCTTGAACTCCTGACCTTGTAATCTGCCCACTTCGGTCTCCCAAAGTGCTGGGGTTACAGACGTGAGCCACTGCACCTGGCTGGCGCTGAGATTCTAAGGTTGGAGTTTAGAACATGAAACTTACCCTGCTTCAGCTCAATTCTCTAACCGTGTCTCCGACTGCAACGTGCGTACCAATCACCCGGGAATCTTGTGAATTTCAGGCTTTGATGCAGTAGGCCTGGGCGGGTCAGGAGCCTGGGATTCTGCATTTCTGACAAGTTTCTAGGTGATGCTGCCACTGCCATGGTCCAAGGACCACACTTGGAGAAGCGAGGCTCCGCATCAAGGGCTCCTGAGTTTCCGTGCACAGCAGAAGCTCCCATGGAATTTGAGACACCACAGATGCCCGGGGTTCTAACACAGAGATTCTGATGTCATCAGAATAGAAAGCTGGTGGTTTTCAGGCCCAGCTGCACATTGAATCAGTTGGGGGCTGTGAAAAAGTATCAATGCTCCGGCCACATCACAGGCCCATGAGAATCTCCGGGCTGGCACTGGGGCGCCTGTATTTTTTCATGTACTCCCGCTGATTCTAATGGGCAGCTAGGGTTGAGAGCTACAGCTTTGAGGTGCGTCTCATGTAGTTCTTGTTGTAACTAGATCCCTTAAAATCCAGGCTTTGGTATTCTTCTTCAGTGGGTTCAGATTATTGGGTCTGGAGTGGAACCCAGGAGCTAGCATTCTTTTTTTTTCTGAGACGGAGTCTCTATTGCTTAGGCTGGAGTGCAGTGGCATGATCTCGGCTCACTGCAACCTCTGCCTCCCGGGTTTAAGCCTTTCTCCTGCCTCAGCCTCCTGAGTAGCTAAGACTTCGGGTGCCCACCACCACATCCAGCTAATTTTTGTATTTTTAGCAGAGACAGGGTTTCACCATGTCAACCAGGCTGGTCTCGAACTCCTGACCTCAAGTGATCCGCCCACGTCAACCACCACACCTGGCCTGCCAGCATTCTTAACACACTTCCCAGGGGATGACGAGGCCATGGACCTCAGGCCATAGGTCAGGAAGAGCTCCTCTGTCTCCTCATCCTCAGCCCCTCTGAACCTGTACCATCCACCCAGCACACACACCCCCACAGCCAGTGGGGATATTCACTGGGCTTGTGGGATACCCAAGTGGGAGGAGAGGGACATGGAGGAAAAACTGACAAGGGGCTGGCCCAGACCACAGCTTCTTGTCACCATCGGTGGCTAAGCAAGGCTCAGAGGTCATCTTTGCCCTGGGACAGGCAGGGAGGCAGGACCGTGCTTCCAAGGAAGGCAGCAAGTGGAAACCAGATGAGAGGACTCCTGTCTAGCCAGTTCCTCCCACTGGCCACCCACCCAGGCAAGTCAGGACAACACCTCCCTCCCATGCCTCCTTGTCCTTATTTCGAGAATAAAGAGAATAATCTCGCCCAGCCTCACCTTGTATGCATGATTGTGTTTTTTTATTATTATTTTTAGATTAAAGTAATAACTGCTCAAGGCAAAGAATTCAAACAGATCAGAAGCATGTGAAGTGAAAAGTGTCTTTTGGAGATCCACTGATAATAGTTTCTTGTGTGTGGCTCCAGACATTTTTTTTGCATGTCCAAACATGCATCTGTATACACTTTTTAAAGAATAGGTTAGCATATATCATTGCAATTTGCTGTTTACGTTTAGTACTATATCGTGGGCATGCTTCTGCAGAGAATGATCTATCTCATTCTATTTGAAGTCCATGTAATATTTCACAGCATGGAGAGACCCTATTTTATTCAGCCGTTCTCCTACTGATAGACATTCAGGTTGTTTTTGATTTTTTTTCTGCAATAGACAATGATTCAATGAACACTTTTATTCTGAATACTTCGGCAGGGATATACAGAGGTAAATTCTTGGAAGTGGCTTTGAGACTCACTCCCCACATTGTTTTATGAGAGATTGACGGGTTGGAGTCTGCATATCTATGGATCTTTAATGAGAAGTGACAAGCTGATGACAATCAGGGCTGCCACGGATTTTGCGCCACAGTGAGAGAAGGATTTCAGGTAGAAACTGATCAACACCACCTGCCTCATTTTCATGATCACTACCAGCACTAACCCCAGCATCAACCATAACCTCCAACTCGCACCGCCGTTCCCTCCAACCTCACCACCGGCGCCGGTGCCATCCCTATAACCAACATCACCGTTTCCAGAGTAGTCGGTGTTCTCAGTTGCAAACAACAGAAGCCATTCTGGTTTAAGCGGAAAGGTATTATAAAAGGGTATTAGGCATATACCTAAATGGTATATGGTATATACCTAATATGCCATTATGCTAATATGGTATATTAGGTATATGGCATATACCATGGTAATGGTATATGCCTGGAAAAAAAAATATAGGAGAAATTCTGTAAGAGCTTGCGTTAAACAAAGATTTCTTAGAACACAAAAGCACAGATCGTAAAAGAAAAAAATGGATAAATATAATGTCATCAAGATGGAAAAGTTCTGCTCTTTGAAGCAACAATGCTAAGAAAAGGAACAGACAAGACACAGATTGGGAGAAAACACTTACCAAATACGCATCTCATAAAAGACTGGTAACCTATAAAGAACACTTAAAACTCAAAAATAAGAAAAGAAACCCAATGAAAATATGACCTAACAATGTAAATAGTTACTTCACCAAAGATGTATGATGGAAAATAAGCACATGAAAAGATACTCAACATCATTAGTCATTAGGAAAATGAATAGAAAGCTACAGTGAGATACCACTACACATACCTATTGGAATGGTTCAGATGAAAACTGCAGGGTCGGCCAGGCACGGTGGTTTATGCCTGTAATCCCAGCACTTTGGGAGGCCGAGGTGGGCAGATCACCTGAGGCCAGGAGTTCGAGACCAGCCTGACCAACATGGAGAAACCCTGTCTCTACTAAAAATACAAAATTAGCTGGGTATGGTGGCACATGCCTGTAATTCCAGCTACTCAGGAGGCTGAGGCAGGAGAATCGCTTGAACTCGGGAGGTTGTGGTGAGCTGAGATCACACCATTGCACTCCAGCCTGGGCAACAAGAGTATAACTGTCTCAGAAAAGAAGAAAAAGAAAAAGAAAACTGCAGGGTTGGGCACGATGGCTCACGCCTGTAATCCCAACACCTTGGGAGGCTGAGGCAGGCAGATCATCTGAGGTCAGGAGTTCCAGACCAGCCTGGCCAACATGGTGAAACCCTGTCTCTACTAAAAATACAAAAATTAGTTGGTTGTAGTGGGGAGGCATCTGCCTATAATCCAAGCCACTTGGGAGGCTGAGGCAGGAAAATCACTTGAACCCAGGAGGTGGAGCTTGCAGTGGGCCAAAATTGCACCACTGCACTCTAGCCTGGGTGACAGGGTGAGACTCCACCAAAAAAAAAAAGTAGATAATAACAAATACCAGCAAGGACGTGAAGAAAGCGGTGCCAGCCGGAACCCTCATACATGGCTGGTGGGGTGCCAAATGGGGCAGCCACCTGGGAAAATTGTTTGGCAATTTCCTACAAAGTTACACACACATTTAAATGGAATCATATCATATGTGACCTTTTATGTCTGGCTTCTTTCACTTAGCACCGTGTTTTCAAGGTTCATCCAAGTTGAAGCATCTGTCAATACTTCATTCCTTTTTTATGGCTGAATAATATTCCATTGTATGAATATACCACAATTTGTTTATCCATTCATCCACTGATGGGCATTTGGGTTGTTAGCAGTCTTGGACTATATGAATAATACCACTACAAACATTCACCAACAAGTTTCTGTGTAGACATGACTTCTTTTCTCTTGGCTATATGTCTAGTAATGAAATTGCTAAGTCATATGGTAATTCTATGTTTAACTTTTTGAGTTAAGCAGCTAGTTCCCATGCCTGCCACAGCATCATTTTACATTCCTGTGAGCAATGGATGAAGGGTCCTATCTCTAACCATAGTCAACATTAATCTTCCTTTGAAAAAAATTATAATCCTTGTGTCAGTTTGCTGAGAATGATGGTTTCCAGCTTCATCCATGTCCCTGCAAAGGACATGAACTCATCCTTTTTTATGGCTGTATAGTATTCCATGGTGTATATGTGCCACATTTTCTTTATCCAGTCTATCATTGTGGGCATTTGGGTTGGTTCCAAGTCCTTGACGGAGGGATGGCCACAGCAAACCACCGTGGCACGTGTATACGTATGTAACAAACCTGCACGTTCTGTACATGTACCCCAGAACTTAAAGTGTAATTTAAAAAATTTATAGTCAGCCTAGTGAGTATGGTATCTCACTATTGATTTTTGCTTTTGAGAGAGTCTCACTCTGTCACCCAAGCTGGAGTGTAGTGGCAAGATCTCAGTTCACCATAACCTCTGCCTCCTGGGCTCAAGTGATCCTCCCGCCTCAGCCTCCCGAGTAGCTAGGACTACAGGCGAGTGCCACTATGCCTGGCTAATTTTTGTCTCTTTTTTGGTAGAGACGGTATTTCACCATGTTGCCCAGGCTGGTCTCACACTTCTGGGCTCAAGCAATTCACCCACTTTAGCATCCTAAGATTCTAGGATTACAGGAGTGAGCCACCACACCTGGCCCCACTACTGTTTTGATTTGCATTTCCTTAATGACCAGTGATGTCGAATATCTTTTCATGTGCTTGTTGGCTGTTTCAATATCTCTTTTAAAGAAATGTCCATTCAAATCTTTGCCCATTTAAAAATTGCATTGTGTATCATTTTGTTGTTGAGCTATAAGAGTTCTTTAGATATTCTGGATATTAAATCCTTATCATATAAATGTTTTGCAAATATTTTTCACAATCTATAGGTTTGCTTTCACATTCTTCATAATGTCCTTCCATAAACAAAAGTTTTTAATTTGATAAAGTCTACTTTATCTATTTCTTCTTTTATTGCCTGTGCTATTGGTATCAAATCTAAGAACACATTGCCAAATCTGAGGTCATGAAATTTTACTTATTATTTTAAATTTTTTTTTTTTTGAGACTGAATCTTGCTTTGTCACCCAGGCTGGAGTGCAGTGGAATGATCTTGGCTCACTGCAACCTCCACCTCCCAGGTTCAAGCGATTCTTCTGCCTCAGCCTTCGGAATAGCTGGGATTACAGGCGCCTACCACCATGTCTGGCTAATTTTTGTATTTTTGGTAGAGATTGGGGTTTCACCGTGTTGGCCAGGTTGGTCTCAAACTCCTGACCTCAGGTGATCCACCTGCCTCGGCCTCCCAAAGTGCTGGGATTACAGGTGTGAGCCAATGCGCCTGGCCTATTATAAGATTTTCTTATAGTTTTAGGTCTAATATTTATGTCATTGGTCTATTTTCAGTTAATTTTTATATATAGATGAGGTAGGGAACCAAATTTATTCTCAACATTTGTTGAAAAAATTGTTCTTTCCCGGTTGAATGGTCTGGGTACCTTTGTGGAAAATTAATTAGCTTTACATGTTTGGGTGTATTTCTGGACTCTCAATTCTTTTTTTTTTTTTCTTTTTTAGAGTCAGGCTCTTATTCTGTAAGTCAGGCTGGAGTGCAGTGGTGCAATCATGGCTCACTGCAGCCTTGAACTCCTGGGCTCAAGTGATCCTCCCACCTCAGCCTCATGAGTAGATAGGACTACAGGCACACACCATCATGCCTGTCTAATTTTATTTTATTTTAATCTGTTGTAGAGACAGGGTCTTGCTATATTGCCCAGGCTGGTCTCAAACTCCTGCCCTCAAGCGATCCTCCTGCCTTGGTCTCCCAAAGCACTGGGATTACAGGAATGAGCCACTACCCAGCTTGGACTCTCAATTCTGTTCCAATGGTTTACATGTCTGTCTTTATGCCAGTACCACACCGTTTTGATTGCTGTTGCTTTGTAGTAAGTTTTGAAATCTGGAAATGTAACCCTTTGTTATGGACTGACTTGTGTCTCCACCCCCAAAATTCTTATGTTGACGTTCTAGCCCCCAGTATACCTCAAAATGTGACTGTATGTGGAGATAAAATCTTTAGAGAGGTAACAGTCAAAATGATGACATTATGGTAGGACCTAATGCAATAGGAGTGGTGTCCTTCTAAGAAGAGAAAATCTGAATACAAGCAGGCACGGACAGAAGGCCACGTGAAGACACAGAGAGAAGAGAGCCATTTGCAAGCCCAGGAGAAAGCCCTCGAAAGAAACCAAAACTGCCTGACACTTTGACCTTGGACTTCAACCTGCAAAACTGTGAGAAAACACATTCTGTTGCGTAAGCTGCTTGGTCTGTGTTACTTTGTCATGGCAACCCAAGCAAAATAGTATATTCCTCCAACTTTGTTTCTTGTTTTGGCTATTTGGGGCCTCTTGCAATTCCATGTGAATTTAAGGGTCAGCTTTTTTATCTTTGCCTCCAAAAGACCATTGGAATTTTAATACGGATTGCACTGGAATTTGTAGATTACTTTGGGGAGAATAGCCATCTTAGCAATATTAAGTTTTCCAATCTATGAACATAGGATATCTTTCCATTTAATCAGATCTTTAGTGTTTTTCAGCAATGTTTTGTGGTTTGCAGTGTACAAGTTTTTCACTTCCTTATATTTTTATTCTAGATATTTGGATGCTGTTGTAAATAGAATTATTTTATTTATCTCCTTTTCAGTTTGCTCAGTCCGGGTATATAGAAACACAACTGATACTTGTGTGTTGATTTTGTCTCCCACAACCTTGCTGGATTTATAGCATATAACTTACAAGTGATAAATTGTAAATTTCAGGCCAGGTGTGGCCGCTCATGCCTGTAATCCCAGCACTTTGGGAGGCCGAAGCAAGTGGATCACTTGATGTCAGGAGCTCAAGACCAGCCTGGCCAACATGATGAAACCCTGTCTCTACTAAAAATATAAAAATTGGCTGGGCATAGTGGTACACACCTGTAATCCCAGCTACTCAGGAGGCTGAGGCAGGAAAATCTTTGAACCCAGGAGGCAGAGATTGCAGTGAGTTGAGATCACATCACTGCACTTTAGCCTGGGTGACAGAGTGAGACTGTCTCAAAAAAAGAAAAAAAAATGTAAATTTCAATAGCCAATTGATTCCCACAAGAATGCTTCAATTTTGCCAAACTCATGTAACTGGAACCAGCCAGTGGTGGCAAATGACAAACAGTTACAGATCCAATGTGAGTGTCAGTCGATATTTTACTTAACATTAAAGAGTAACAAAACCACTGGACTGGGTGCGGTGGCTCATGCCTGTAATCTCAGCACTTTGGGAGGCTGAGGTGGTCAGATTGCTTGAGCTCAGGAGTTTGAGACCAGCCTGGGCAACATGGCAAAACACCATCTCTACAAAAATACGAAATTTAGCCAGGCATGGTGGCATGTGCTTGTAAGTCCCAGCTATTTGGTAAGCTAAGGTGACAGGAGAATCTGAGGGTCAAGGCTGCTGTGAGCCGTGCTCACGCCACTGCACTCCAGCCTGGGCAACAGAGTGAGACACTGTCTCAAAAAAAAAAAGCATTAAAACCACCTACCTGGCTGGGCGCAGTGGCCCACACTTGTAATCCCAGCACTTTGGGAGGCCAAGGTGGATGGATCACGAGGTCAGGAGTTCGAGACCAGCCTGGCCAACACAGTGAAACCCCATCTCTACTAAAAATACAAAAATCAGCTGGGCATTGTGGCAGGGACCAGTAATCCCAGCTTCTCAGGAGGCTGAGGCAGGAGAATCACTTGAACCCCAGAGTTAGAGTTTGCAGTGAGCCCAGATCATGCCACTGCACTCCAGCCTGGGTGACAGAGCTAGACTCTGTCTCAAAAAAAAAAAAAAAAAAAAACCCCACCTACACTCACACACACATACATCTTGGACACTGAAGACTGAAACTATCTCCCTGCAAACAAATGACAGTGTACATGAACAAGACTATATTTGTCCATTGTCTCCACGCGATTCTGGGAGACTCTTGACCAGGCAAATGACTTGACTGTGCATAAGAGAAACTTCCCATACGACCCACCAATTCAACAGCACCCTGAGACTCTGAGACCCTCCCCTTGCTGTCTCCACCAATCCTGCACTGTTTTATTGTGACCCTAACACAATCCTGGTTTTGGTTTTGGTTTGGTTTTTGTTTTTTTTTTTTTGAGACAAAGACCTCACTCTGTCACCCAGGCTAGCATGCAGGGGTGCCATCCAAGGATGGAGTCCAGGAGGATTCTGGGGTCCCACAGTGTTGAGGGTCACAGTGTTGGCAAGGGCAGCATCACCTAGTGGTTGGGGGTTCAGTCCCTGGAGCCCCTGGCCTGCCTTCAAATCCCTGCTCTCCTACTTTCTAGCTGTGTGGCCTCAGGCCAGTGGTCTGAGCCTCAGCTTCCCCACCTATAAAATGGGGACAATAGGTCAGGTGCAGTGGCTCATGCCTGTAATCCCAGCATTTTGGGAGGCTGAGGCAGGTGGATCACCTGAGGTCAGGAGTTCAAGACCGACCTGGCCAATATAGTGAAACCCTGTCTCTACCAAAAATACAAAAATTAGCCAGGCTTGGTGGCAGGCACCTGTAATCCTACTGAAATGGGAGAACTGCTTGCACCTGGGAGGTGGAGGTTGCAGTGAGCCGAGATGGCACCCCTGCACTCTAGCCTGGGTGACAGAGTGAAACTCTGTGTCAAAAAAAAACTAAAACCAAAACAAACCAGGATTTGTAATTTTTGCAATGAGTGCTTTTCTTTTAAATGACTCACTTGATTTTTAAAAACCAATTTACTGGTCAGGCGTGGTGGCTCACGCCTGTAATCCCACCACTTTGTGAGGCCAAGGCAGGCAGATCATGAGGTAAGGCGATCGAGACCATCCTGGCCAACATGGTGAAACCCCATCTCTACTAAAAATACAAAAATTGGCTAGACGTGGTGGCACGAGCCTATAGTCTCAGCTATTCAGGAGGCTGAGGCAGGAGAATTGCTTGAACCGGGAGGCAGAGGTTGCAGTGAGCTGAGATTGTGTCACTGCACTCCAGTCTGGGCAACAGAGTGAGACTCCATCTCAAAAAAAAAAAATACAATTTACCTTACATATGTGTATATAATTCAGAGTGGCCCCAGGAGTAGAGACGGTTAGAAGCTGGGCATGAGGGAGGGGTGGGGGTCTGGGGAGGCCTGGGGAGGCGGGCAGGTATGGCCACTGGCAGTACCCCATTAGGTCCAGGGCTGAGTGCAGCTGGGGAGAGTGTCTAAGTTGGATAACCGCTCGCTGAGAGAAGGAGTCATAATCCACCACAGTAAACACTGGGAGCTCTAACCCATGTCAGAGCCCAGAGAAGGCTGGGCAGGATGGTTCAATCCCAGCACTTTGGGAGGCCAAGGCGGGCGGATCACTTGCGGTTGGGAGTTTGAGATAGGCCTGGCCAACATGACAAAACCTCATCTCTAATTTTTGTAAAAATACAAAAATTAGTGGGGCACGGTGGCGCACGCCTTTAATCCCAGCTACTTGGGAGGCTGAGGCAGGAGAATCGCTCGAACCTGGGAGGTGGAGGCGACAGTGAGCCAAAATGGTGCCACTGCACTCCAGAGCCCAGAGAAGGTACCTGATCCAACCTGAGGATCCAGAGGGCTTCCTGGAAGAAGTGGCTAAAGCAGGAGCACTGTGCGTGAGTGGTCAGACTGAGCAGTCACAAGGCTGCCAGCAGGGAGACTACCAAGAAGCACCCTCTGCAGCCCAGAGCCTGGGTGGACCCCACGCATCCCCAGGGCTGCAGATTGAGCGAGCTGGACTGGGCTGGGGGCTGTTGTCCCCTGACCCCCGCCCCCACACAGTTCCTGCCCAGCCCTCCCCAGAAACTGGCCGAGGGCACCATAGGCACAGGTATGCAAATCACCTCTGGGTGTGGCTCTCTTTGCCTTTTGGTGGCTGGGGCTGCAGAACGTCCTAATGCCGCCCTGGGCCGGAGGTGGGGGGAGCAGGGAGGAACAAACAGCCTGAGTCCTTTTCCCTCAACTACAGCTTCAGTGGAAAAGAAAAACATCTCTCTTCTGGAAGAGCCCCCAGCCCTCATCACATCTGGTTCCCATTGGCCCTGTTTGGTTCTAATCGCCCCGCTTCCTGCTACCGTCTCTGGGTGTCCCCAACCCCCACCCAGTTGTGGGAACAGCCCCTACCCCTTCCCTCAGCCTCCAGCAAATCCTGCCCGGTGGGGTCCCCAACAGCCTCATTCAGACATGGGAGACGGAGCTCAGGAGCCACGGGTGGCTGTCGGCCTGGACAGCATGGCTCTAGATTGAAAGGTTTGTCGGCGGGGGGAGGTCCCAAGTGTCCCCCTGCAGTCCTGGGGATGCTTGGGGTCCATCCAGGCTCTAGTGGGTCCTGGCTTCACCATGAACATGATGGGTCATCTCACTGCCCCCACATGTGTCCCCAGACCTTTCCTCTGACTGTTCCTGTAGCCTGGGGGCCTGCGCTTTCATAGTGCCCACCCACAGCCCGCCAGGTCCAGCCCAGACCTTCAGAAACCCCGCTGTCCCCTCGGCCTTGTTCTCCTCACCTCCTGGGGTGGGCCCTCCCGTGCATCAGACACCGAGCTGGGGTCCCCGCCCCCACCCCACCTCCTGCCAATCCTCCCTGGGAGGTCCTTGGTAACCAGGAGTGAACCAGAGGCTCTGTCTGTCCTGAGAGCAAGACGAAGTTGTGTTTACCTGGAGGGCGTTTCTCCTCAAAGCCACTTCCAAAGGCCCCAGGGCCTCAGGGAGAGAGCTTGGGTAGAGTAGGGTGGGGTGGGTACGTCAGGGAGCAAAGAGATGATGGGTAGCAGGCGAGGCTGGGAGACTAGGCCCAGAGAGCAGGGACTGCAGGTGCTGCCCGGGTGGACCCGGAGAGGGAGGGAAAGTCACAGAGTCCCTTTGCCCACCCTCCAGGTGGTGGCAGCTTGGGATCCGCGGGGAGTTCGGCTCTCTCCAGGGCAGGACACTGCCTTCAGCAATCCCAGGTGCTGCTGTCAGGACCAGGTGACACAGGATGGACAGCATTGGGCCCAAATTATAACTAATCATTACCGGGTTGCACTCGCTGTGTGCAAAGTTCTGCTCCGCGTGAGCCAAGTGTGTTAACGCCCTTCATCCTCACTGCAACCCAAGAGGGAGCTGCTTCCATAATACTGATAATTATTATCATCCCCATTTCACAGATGGGAAAACTGAGGCATAAACAGGTTAAGTAACTATCCCAAGGTCATACAACTAGGAAGCAGTGAAGGCAGGATCTGGACTCAGGAGCTGCTTACCACTCCCTGCCCTGCTGTGCAGAAGCCTTGGGGTCCTCCTAAACGCAGGGGTCTCTGATTCCACCACTACCTGTCCTTCCTAGACTGGACTAGACTTGGGATTGGGAGCTCCTTGAGGACAGCAACAGGGACAGGTTTCACCCGTGTCTTCCCAGCAGTCAGTATTAGGCCTTCATTCATTCATGCACTCATTCATTCATTCATGATTTTTATGACCAGCACCTGGGAGCCATGTGCCAAAACCCCTCTGAGCCTCAAGGCCCCTCATCTACAAAATGGGAATATTGCTGGGTACGGCAGCTCACACCTGTAACCCCAGCACTTTGGGAGGCCCGAGGCGGGTGGATCACAAGGTCAGCAGTTCAAGACCAGCCTGACCAACATGGTGAAACCCCATCTCTACTAAAAATACAAAAATTAGCCAGGCGTGGGGCATGTGTCTGTAATCCCAGCTTCTAGGGCGGCTGAGGCAGGAGAATTGCTTGAACCTGGGAGGTGGAGGTTGCAGTGAGCAGAGATCATGTCACTGTACTCCAGCCTGGGTGACAGAGTGAAACTCTGTCTCAAAAAAACCCCCAAAGAACAAAGTAGGAATATTGTCTAGAACAAAGCAGTCCAACAGAAATAAAACAAGCCACATACAAAATTTTAAATTTTTCTATAGCCACATTTAAAAGAGTAAGAAGTACCATGTGAGATGATGGAGTCTCGCCCTGTAGCCCAGGCTGGAGTGCAGTGGCATGACCTCAGCTCACTGCAACCTCTGCCTCCCAGGTCCCGGCTCAAGCAATTCTCCTGTCTCAGCCTCCTGAGTAGCTTGAATGACAGGCACCTGCCACCATGCCCAGCTAGTTTTTGTATTTTTAGTAGAGACAGGGTTTCACCAAGTTGGCCAGCCTGGTATTGAACTCCTGACCTCGTGATCCACCCGCCTCGGCCTCCCAAAGTTCTGGGATTACAGGTGTGAGCACCATGCCTGGCCATCAATGTGTTTTTTTAAGCCGATAGCTCCAGAATATTATCCTGTCAGCCCGTAGTCAGGGGTAAAATGATGCGTAAGATATTTCACATTCTTTTGCTTGCACCAAAGCTGAGCAGGCCTGTGCACCTTTTACTTGTAGGGCATTCAGACATGAGAGACGGGTGCTCAGGAGCCCAGGGTGGCATCGTCCTGGACGGCACAGCTCTAGATTGGAAGGTTCTGTCTGGGTTGGGGAAGCCCCCAGCTTCCAGACTGTGAGCAGGTGAGAGGGTCTCAGCCCCCTTTCTCTCGGCCTGGCAGAGACTCACCCTTTCCTTCCTTGCCAGCCCTCCCCAGCCTGTCATACACAGCAAAGGAGTCGGGGCCCCTCTGGGGTGCTCCTGGAACCAGGACCAAGGCCTGCTGGTTTCCGGGGAAGGAGGAGGAGAAGAGAAAGAGCAGGCTGGGCGATGAGGAGGGAGCTGCTGCCTGGCACGGGGACAGGGCTTGTTTGCACCTCTTTGAAGCCGGGAGATGAAAGCGGGACCCACATGGGCTGCCTTTGATTCTCTCCTCCCTGGGCCCCTGCGCAGCTGCAGCCCAGCCAGGCCCAGCCCTACACTGCCCCAGGGGAAGCAGAAGAGGCCCCAGGCCGAGGGTGTTGCTCCCCTGGGTGGCTTGGGGTAAGTGGAGAAGACCCTCAGCCCTGGGGGATCGCCCTCCTGCAGACCCACCCGAAAGGGACAGCCACAATGTCCCTCAGGAAGAGCAGGCAGGTGCCATGTGCAGAACCTGCCACCCTAAACCTCTCCTCTGCTGACCCCCCGAGGCCCGCCCTAGTGGCCAGCCTTGAAGGACAAACACAGGAAGAGCACGGAGGCTGAGAATTGGGTGGTTTCTCACCCTCTCCAAGCCTACTTCTTTTTTTTTTTTTTTCTGAGAAGGAGTCTCGCTCTGTCGCCAGTCTGAGCTCTATGCCAGTGCAGTAGCGTGATCTTGGCTCACTGCAACCCCCACCTCTTGGGTTCGAGCGATTCTCCTGCCTCAGCCTCCTGAGTAGCTGGGACACAGGCACGCGCCACCACGCCCGGCTATTTTTGTTTTTTTAGTAGAGACGGGGTTTCACCATGTTGGCCAGGATGGTCTCGATCTCTTGACCTCGTGATCTGCCTGCCTCAGCCTCCCAAAGTGCTAGAATTACAGGCCACACACCCAACCTCTTCAAGGTCTCTTAACTGCCCCCAGGCTCTGAAGGGAGAGAAGCAGCGGCTGGAACAGTGCCGCCCCTAGGTCCTGTCCCTCTGTGTTCTGGCCTGACATCGGCCTTCTCCCCTCTCCCAGATCCCTTGAGGGCAGCCCCTGGCCCTGAAGGAACCAGACCACTTCCCTCTGTGGCCAGAGAACAGCAGCCCAGATCCAAGGCGTCACGCTCCAGAGACCTCCTGGCCATTATGGGGGCTCCAGGCAGCAGCAAAGCTCTGGGGCCAGCAGGGGTCAGGGTATCTGCTTTGTTGGGGGGTGGCCTCTGCAATACTGGACCCCCCATCATTTCAGGCAGTGTGGATCGGGTGTCCTAGGCCCTCCCCCTGTGCAAACAGCCTCTGGAGCTCCCCAGTCAGCCCACCTCTGCGTGCGGGGAGAACCACTTTTACCTTCCTCCTCCTCCTCCTCCTCCTTCTTCCAGCAGGGTTCGGACTGCACGGCTGGTCACGGCAGCCTCCCACGCAGGGCTTGCTTGGCTCTCAAGCCGTGCAGCAACAGAGGGTGGGAGGGTCCGTGAGCCCCTCTGGGCATGCACATTTACTCCTGATGCCCCTCCCTGGACCTCTTGCTGCCTCCCGTGGGTAACGGGGGAGAGATGGTGCAACCAGGCTGGCGACAGGAGCACAGTGGGTAAGAACCAAGCCCAGCGTGTCTGCGGATGGCCGCTGGGTTTGCAGGCCTGGCCGATGCCGGCTCTGTCCACGTGTGTCTCTGAGCCTGGCACTGCTGTTTCCAGGCCCATGTGGTCATCCCCATTTCACAGATGAGGAGACCGAGGCTCAAAGCCGTGGAGACGCTTGCCCACAATCACACTCAAGAGTTAGCATAGCCGGGATCTGATCCCAGGTCCGACTGATTCCAAGTTCGTGCTCTTTCCACCCAACCGCACTGCCAGGGAATTCAGCCCCTCTCCTTGGTGTGCTCACAGCAGCCCCAGGTGGCTCCTCTAAAGCCTGAAACTGCGCGGCCTAGAAGCCAGCCCTGAAATTGACTCGTGGCAGACGCAAAGCTGGCCTTGGAGGAAGATCAGTGGGCAAGACTCTCACCAACCCCGGGGCCTCTGATGGGCTGCCTCACCTCCTGACCTTCGTCTTCTCTGCCAGGGAAGGGGGATAGATGCAGGATTCCCAGAAGCATGCCAGGTTGGCACGATGATCTTAGCCTTTTTAAATCTTCTAATCATTTTAGATTTGTTTTACTGTGTATTAGAGCAGATAGATGTAACTCGTGCATCAAATTCATAATATCAGGGACATTTTTGCTTAGGCACTATCTATGTAAGTGAAATCAGTGCACCGATTGAAGGAAAATACCAAGTAAATGAAAACCCAGGTGGTTGGAGGACACGGCTCAGGGCGTGGAGGAAGATCAGCACGCTGGTGCGGCAGCAGCGGAAACCAGCAGGAAGACCCGCACTGACCAGATCAGAGCTCAGGTGGGAAGGGGCTGGAAGCAAGTGCCCTGCCTCCCCCCGCCCACCCGCCGCCGACCCTATGGACAGGAGAGAGGGACTCGGGGAGGCAGGAAGGCCAAACCCAGAAGCGGAAAGGGAGCGAGGGGAGTAGACGCATCTACCCCGGGACCCCGCGTGGAGCCTGTAAGCCACATTGCTGCCTCCCGCCCTGGGCCGCCCCGTCCGCAGCTGGCTGATGTAAAACACACATGTTTTGACTGAAGCTGCTCTCCCCCCACCTCCTGAAAAACGCCAACATTAAAGGGAGCGTAGCTTTGTAAAACTGAAACTGTAAAACGCTTCTGAAACCCAGCCTGGGGGATTAAAGAAACCACATGAAAAAGGACTCTGGACGACCTGGACGCTGACTTCCTGTTCAGAAGTTCGTTCAGCATGTGCCTCCCACCCGGCCCATGGCATGTGTGGAGGAGGAGGAGGGGGCAGGAGGGAGGAGGAAGGCCAGGGCCAATGGGGGGCGGTGGGTGCCTCGGGGTCCTCCGGAAATCTAGAGTGTGGCTAAGGTCCGAGGCCTGCCACCCCAGGCCACAGCCTTCTCTGACCTCCAGGGGATCTGGGGAGAAGAGTTGATATTGATCTTGGCCTTGGGACCCTGCCCTGTAGTCACAGAGGGGTCAGGGACAAAAGACCATGGGCACTCAATGCCCTACATCCCTGCCTCTGCCAGTCTCCCCTGCTGTTCCCAGCACGGTCCTCCCTGGCCCTGGGCATTTGGAGATGTGGAAAGTGCTTGGACCTCAGACCTCAGCTCAGCCTCCTGTCAGTGGTGGTTAAGAACCTTCCCCAGGCAGGCACAGGAGCAACTGTGGGTTCAAATCCCAGCTCTGCCATTTCTTAGCTGTGGGCCTACCCAGGAATCCTAAAACACTCACCCCATAGGGCTGTTCAGGGAAACTCGCTCAGCGGGGCACTCTGCATGTAGTAAGGGCTCCAGGAATGGCAGCCACCACCAGCAACCACTCACCTTCTCCCCACAGTGAGGTTGGAGCATGCAGTGTGCGTGCAAGGATGATGGCCCCATGCTGCAGCCAGCGCCCTGGGCTGCCACGCGAGGGACAAGGCAGTTCCTCCTCTGCCCTCTCAAGACTGGGTCTGAGGCCGGGCCCGGTGGCTCACGCCTATAATCCCAGCACTTTGGGAGACTAAGACGGGTGGATCATGAGGTCAGGAGTTTGAGACCAGCCTGGCCGACATGGCAAAACCACATCTCTACTAAAAATACAAAAATTAGCCAGGCATGGTGGTGCCCACCTGTAATCCCAGCTACTCAGGAGGCTGAGGCAGGAGAATTGCTGGAACATGGGAGGCAGAGGTTACAGTGAGCCGGGATCACACCATTGCACTCCAGCCTCCAACAGAGCGAGACTCCATCTCAAAAAAAAAAAAAAAAATGACTGCGTCTGACTTTTCCCCAGTCCCCTTCTTGCTATGTGGCCTTGGCGAGTCACCTCTGCTCTCTGGGCCCAGGGCCTGCATCCCTGGGAAAAAGAGGAGAAGAGGAACTGGGCGGAAGGTCCCCTCTGGTCCAGGTGCTCTAGTTTGGGGCCAGAGGATAGAAAGGAAGGAGGAAGCCTGTCCGTCCCCTATGACTGCAGGACCCCAGCAGGTGTAATAAGTGACTTCCGGCACGGCGGCTGAAGACAGGGCCGGCTGTCCAGGGCTGTGGCCGGGGGAAGTCCTGTCTGTGGACACTCACACCCCGGGATCTTGCACAGGTCACAAAACACAGACACCCACCCATCACCCACGCACACCACAGGCCACTGGGTGGCCACCACCCCCGGGCTTCCTCACAGCCCTCTCTCTGCTACATAAACTCCCCATGCCCTCCAGTGTCCCCCGCAATCACTTACCTAATATTAGGATATTAAAAAATATGGCAAGATTTTAAGAGACTTATTAAAATGCAATTAGCAGCGTGTACGACTTAAGCAGAGAGATTATTTTTAAAAATGACTTGATTGTGTGGAATACCGTGCACCTTGCCGAGGCCGTAAACCTGCCAATCACGCACATTCTCAAACGAGGAGGCTGCCTCGCTTTCTCTTTGTCCTTCAGGCTTTTCTCCTGTCCCCTTTCCCCCAGTGACCACGCAGGCTGTGGTCCCCCGCCCGCAAGAGCCACCCACCCACCCACAAACACAGAGGTCCCTCGATCACCCTCAGAAGGAAGCCAAGAGGCTAATGAAGTCCAAAGCAAAGACAGAGAAACTTTGAGAAAGCAGCCAGGGGGTGAGGCGATGGAGAAGCCCCCTGCCACTTACTCCCACCCCCATGAGCATTTGGATCTGGGCAGAGGCTGCCACCAGGGTAAGGATGACAAACTCTCCTTGCCATGAAGGAACAGGGGGTGGGAAGAGCTGAAGGGAGGAGGAAGAGGTCCCAGGGAGGGGGCTGCTGCTGACCTCCTCTGAAGGCTGAGCCTCAGGGACCCCGGCTTCGCAGCCCCCGGCAGCGCCCACCAGGCGGGCTGGAACGGTGGGTTATGCTGCCCCCTGCTGCTCGTTGTCTGAACTGCAGCTCTGCTCCGGGCCTGGTATTAGAGCAAAGGCATTGGCATGGCCCCAGAATCAGCCCTTCTCCAGCTGGGTGGCCCACGAGGCCCTCCGCGGCTTCCACGGCGCTAACCTGAAGAGAAACATGCATCTGGAAATGGGGGGAACTTCTCTCTGGCCGCCACCTCCCACGCAGCCCCACCCCTGGCGGGAGGAGTTTATCAAATAACTTGCTACTTCCTGGCGTGAGGCTCCCCCTGGCACTCTTATTCCAACCGTAAAAAGGCTATTTCATTGAGAAATAAAGTCCCATCCCCCTGACGTGTAACTCCTTTCAGAGCTCTTACTCAACTGCCAGGCGAAATTTATGTTTCCTGGGTGTTCATGCCTAAGATTGCAACTGGGAACTGGGGAGAGAGAGGGCTGGAAGGGGGGATGCCTCTCTGGTGGGGGGGACGCACGTTTCCTCTCTTGGTCTAAGAAGCCCTGGAAACCCAAAGTGTCCAGGAGAGAGCCCTCCCCTTGGAGTGAGGAGGCCTGGGTTTGGGCCCTGGTGCAGCCATCGGCTAGTTGTGACCTTGGGCGGGGCCCTGAGCCTCAGTTTCTTCCTCCGTAAAATGGGAAGGACAATTCTTTTCTCCCTGGAAGGGATGGTGCTGGGTGCAGTGAACAGAGGGGGGTGGCTAACACTTGGGGGGTGTATGAGAGTCACGTGTTGCTATTGTTATGGAGGCTGTGACATTCTCTGCGTGAGGGGGCGTCCCTCGCAGATTCTGCCATGCAGCTCTTCCCAATGTACACAATGGGGCATCAGAACCCCCTGGATGGCTTAATTCCCGCAGACCGCCGGGCACCACCCCCTGAATTTCCAGATCTGTAGGTCTGGAGTGGGGCCCAAGAATTTACATTTCTTTTTTTTCTTTTTTCTTTTCTTAAAACAGATTCTCGCTCTCTCACCCAAGCTGGAGTGCAGTGGCACGATCTCAGCTCACTACAGCCTCCACCTCCTGGGTTCAAGCATTTCTCCTGCCTCGGCCTCCTGAGTAGCTTGGACTATAAATTCACGCCACCACGCCTGACTAATTTTTGTATAAGACTCTTTTGCATTTCTAACAAGCACGGGGTGCAAGTGGGGGTGGGAAGAGCTGCTGTTCCAGGGACCCTACTTTGAGAACCACCGTTTGGTGGCTCCACTGAGAGATTTGAGTTCTAGGATGTGGAATGGCTCAACCCGGTTGTTCGGGAAAGGACCCAGGAGCAGGTGGGAGGTCATCTGTGGAGGCCACAGGTGGGCTCTGGCTGGCTGCATAGGAACGAGCCTCTGTCCATTTCGTCCCATCTTGTCCTCCCACCTGGCTTGGCTTGATGTCTCCGGCAGCCCCCAACCCCAGAGACCAAACCTGTGAGACCTAGAGGTGTCAGGCGGCTGAGCTAGGGAGGATGAACCCTCAAAACAGAGAGTTTCTCCCCGGGCTGCATGAGGGACTCAGAACTTCCCATCTGCACGGGACGGCCCGGGGGTCTTCCTGCATCAGAGGTTGCTAGGCCATTCACTTTGGATTCCAAACAGCCCAACAGCAAAACTGAGGCTCAGAAAGTGAACTGACTAGCTCAAGGTCACATGGCTTTGGGGGACAGATCTGGCCTCCAGACCCCCAGAAGAAAGCCCTTCCCAACCACATTGCCTCTCTGGTTACACAGTAACTGGGAGGATTACCAAATTGAAAACTACAATTCCAGCTTAAGTAATATTCAAATACCCAACCGAAGGGCTGGGCACAGTGGCTCACGCTTTCCAGCGCTTTAGGAGGCTGAGGTGGGAGGAGCCCAGGAGTTGGAGACAGAGCGAGACCCTATGTCTACAAAAAAAAAAAAAACACTTTTTAAAGCTAGCCAGGTGTGGTGTGTGCCTGTACTCCCAGCTATGAGGGAGGCTGAGGTGGGAGAATCACTTGACCCCAGGAGGTGGAGGCTGCAGTGAGCCATGATCGCACCACTGCACTCCAGCCTAGGTGACAGAGGAGGCTCTTGATTCAAAAACAAAAACAAATACTCAACAGAGATGTGCAGCGAAGACTGGAAGAGTGTGTTGTGACATAAAGTCTGCTGTGGGAAGCACTGAACATCTGGCGGCCAGGGGCAGTGGCTCACGCCTGTAATCCCAACACTTTGGGAGGCCGAGGTGGTGGATCACCTGAGGTCAGGAGTTCAAGACCAGCCTGGCCAACATGGTGAAAACCCATCTCTACTAAAAATACAAAACTTAGCTGGACGTGATGATGCACACCTGTAATCCCAGATACTCAGGAGGCTGAGGCAGGAGAATCATTTGAACCCAGGAGGCGGAGGTTGCAGCAAGCCAAGATCGTGCCACTGCACTCCAGCCTGGGTGGCAGAGTGAGACTCCTTTTAAAAAAAAAAATTCTGGGAGCAGTGGCTCACACCTGAAATCCCAGCACTTTGGGAGACTGAGGTGGGCTGATCACCTGAGGTTAGGAGTTCAAGACCAGCCTGACCAACATGGTGAAACCCTGTCTCTACTAAAAATACAAAAAATTAGCTGGGTGTGGTGGCACACGCCTGTAATCCCAGCTACTCAGAAGGCTGAGGTAGGAGAATCGCTTGAATCTGGGAGGTGGAGGTTGCAGTGAGCCAATATTGTGCCATTGCCCTCCAGCCAGTGCAACGGAGCAAGACTCTGTCTCAAAAAAAAAAAAAAAAAAAAAAAAATCTGGGAATTCAAGACCTTCAACCAGGGAAAAACAATGAGCCTGGATGCTGAAGGGAGTGAAAGGCTTTGTGCTGGAGAAGGAACACCCGAAAGAGAACCTGGACCCGCTCCAGCTGCTCCGTGTGGCGGGAGAAAAGTATGACAGATGCTGCCTATCCTTGGACTTCATGCGGACTCAAGGGATGAAGGATGATTATCCGAGCCGCTGGGGGTGGGGAGCCACCGAGTGATGCCTAAGCACCTGGAACAGCCCGGGCTGTCTGAGACCTCTTGGCAGCCGCTGACCCTAAGGGAAAGAGCTGCCCCTGCCAGGATGTCACTGATCACAGACGTGTCAGCCATAAATAATGACTTCAAGACCTGGGAGGTCTCAACAGCAAAACCGGACATCCCAAAGGCAGAGGCCATACCGTGCATGCCCCGGGATCAGGCATGGGTGCCAGCCAGGTCGGCCCTGGTCACAGAGTTGGGGTTGTCCCATCTGGAGAGGGAATAGGAGCCTTCCTGAGAACCCCTAGCCCTTTCTAATTAAGCATGACCACCCCGCTTTTGAGAGGGTACAGAGCGAAGCAGGGGGAAGGAAGAGAGGTAAAGTGGTTTGTTCCAGCTGCACGGAGCAGCGAGCTGGGAAGAGTGCCCAGAACAGTTAATGCCCAGACCCTCTCAGCCTTGCAAATCGCTGCCCACCTGGGGGTGAAGAGCCATTTATGCCAGGTAAAGGCTGGTGATTTCATTAACTCCATTCCCTCTGTCTCATCTCCAAGGGCGCAGGGTGGTTGTTAAACAGGGGGGGACGTGGTAAAGGGTCAGCCCTGGTTTACAGGACTGTCTCACGCCTGTGTGCTCCTGGTCTACCCTGTCCCAAAGCTGGGGGGCTCTACAGGGATGGAGAAGGGGCAGGGGTGGATGGAGGTGGAGGGGAGGAGGCAGAGAGACACAGAGACTGATTCCTGGAGAAACGCCACGGCCAGTGTTGACAGAAAAGATGCATCCTGTCTCCAGCATCACCCAGCCACCTCCCCTGCGTCACCTGGACACAGGTGTGGAAGTGGCACAAGCCCTCAAAGAGGAGACCCTTTGAGTCACCTTTCCTTTCAGTGGGCTGCGGCTCTGTCCATCTGATGTCCACTCTCCAGCCAGCCTTTCCAAGCATTTACCCAAGGCTACTGCTTTGCTAAAAGGCCCCTGTTGTACCAAAGGCCCCTGTCGGATGCCCTGTCAAGGCCAAAATAAAATCTGGGCTCCTGGCGGGGCCTGCAAGACGTGCAGACCCATCCTCCTCCCCCCACTGCACTCTTTTGCTCACCCCACCAGCTCCCACGGCCTTCTCTCGGTCCCTCCAGCCCTCCTCAGGGCGCTTGCTCTTCTGTCCCTCTGCCTGGATGCCGCCCCCAGCTCTTTCTTTGGTAGCCTCCTCAAAGCGGCCCCCCCGACCTTCCCACCCGAAGCAGCTCTCGACCCGCCCGCACCCGAGTTGCCTGCTTGCTCCTCTTCAGAGCAGGATGTATCGTCTGAAATTGTCTCATGTGTTTCTTATCAGTCTCCAATCCCCCAGACCAGGGCCTGACACTGTGGGAAGGCAATTGGGGGGGGGGCGGGGCCAGGGATCCTCCCTCATGGGCCTATGACATAAGTGCTGGGCTCTAACCACTGACCCCACCAGTCTTCGAAGATCATCCAGCCTCCAGCCATGGGCTCCTGTAGGCCTCCTCCAGCCCAGGCCACCCTGCCCAGGGTCCAGGGTGACGGCCAGAGACTCGGGCCTCCTCCCGCTGGCCTTCCCTCTAGGTGTCAGGCTTGCCCTGACGTGGGGGCCGCTGTCCCGGGCAGCAGCTGCCCACAGGGTAACCGCCTAGTAGGGCTGGTGGGGGGCCAGCTTTAGAGTCACGGCTCTGATTCGAGCAGGGAAATCATCTGAGCTTTTAAAAAATTAAATGGAGTCAGTAATTTGATTTCAGAGAGAAGCTGAAAACCTCGTAATGGCAGGAGCGGCTCAATCTCGTGGTGAAAAGGAAAAGCCTTAAATGGGGCTATTAAGCTTTTGCCCGGGACGGATCTGCCCGGCGAGGGGGGAGAGAGTGCAGTGCGGGAGAAGTCTTCTTCGAGGTGGGGACCGTTTATCAGCCAAGACAACCCTGATTATTTATTTATTTATTTGTTTCTCGTTCCGGGCGGGCGTTGACGACGGCCTCCTCTTCTTGGCTGCATTTCAAATCCCACTTCCAGTGATGGGTTGGCCTGGCGGCTGGGGGGGGGCCTGGGGGGCACCTTTCCAGGGAAGCACCGAGTGAGTGCTCTTCAGCCACAGCTGGGCCTCTAAGCCAGGAAGCCCGGGGGCACAGGGGCACTGAGGGTCACTGGGGCATCCAAGCCGGCGGGGTATCAGCTGCTGCCATGGAACCAGAGGAAGGGAGTGGTGAGTAATGAAAACAAGGCAGTGTTGTCGTGTTCTCCTCCCCTGGAGTCCTTCAGAGACCTGGGATCATGGCCCCCCAAGGCCTGGGGAAGGAAACACCAAGGGTTCCTATCACCATCACCAGCAACCTCCAGAGGTGTCTGGACCACGGCTCAGGCCCTCCATCCTCTCCTGGGCCCTGCAACATCCCCTCTGCCTGGGCCGGGAGGTGGACGGTGGAATGATCACCAGAAGAGAGGCTCTCAAGCTCTGGGCACGCTGGGTGTCCGGCTCCATGCCGAATGGTCTACACCCCCTTCCCATCCACCCCTCAACAGCCCCATCGAGAGAAACCATTACCATCCCCCTTTGCCTCATCAGGAAACTGAGGCTCAGAGAGGTGAGTGCCTTGCCAAGGTCACACAGCCAAAGAGCAGAGGAGCTGGGCCTTGACCCCTAGCTCCCGGCAGGCCGGGCTGCAGAGCCTGCGCCTTACCCGGGGGCTTCTCCACCTCTGACTGCACAGCAAGCCCAGAAGCGCAGCTGGCTGGGCCAAGTAGAGACCAGGGACATTGCCCTGCCCTCAGCATCTCTTCCCTCGGGGAGGTCCACGCAGGCAGGCGGCCCGCCATGTCACCACTCCCTTCCTCTGGTTTCCATGGCAGCAGCTGGAATTCTGCTGGCTTGGATGGCCCCGGTGACTCTCAATAACCCAGTGTCCCTGGACTCCCTGGCCTGGATGCCCAGCTGTGGCTGAGCACCGTGACATGGGCTGGAAGGGCACCAGTGCTTTCCTGGAAAGATGCCCCACCCCCACCTCCAGGCCGACCCATCACTACCTCACCATTTGCCCTCCACCTCCCCAGGGTGCACTCAGGACCCACCTTGGAGTCTCCACGGAGGCTCAGCATGGGGGCCTCTCAGACAGCCCCTCCACACTGTCCTGAAGCTCAGGAGGCCTGTGGCTTTCAGCCCTGGGGGCCAAGGTGGGCTCCATCAGCTCCTGCTGGGGTGGGGCCCCCTGGCCAGCCTGGTAGGGGTGTCCATGCTCCACCAGGCTGGGTGGTGATGTTTCTGTGGGAGCCCACAGGCTCAGGGTTCGCCTGGACAGGGGGCTGGATGTGTGTGCAAACCCCAACTCCTCCTGGCCCACTGGCCAGCTGGGGGCTGACTCCAGGTCTCTGGCCTGGTCTGGCCCTCCTGCAGATGAGGCTTTGGGTGTCAGAAGAGCTGCCGGGTGAATGGGTTCTGCTGGCAGAGGTTCCATAGGGAGAACCGCCAGGGGCACTGCCAGCCTCACCCTGGGCGTCCCGGTGAGCGCGGGCTCCGAGGTGTCCACACAGGCACTGGGGTCTGGCTGCTTCACCCTTGAGGTGGAGAATGTGGCCTCCGTCCCTGGCAGAATGGGGAGTCCCAGCCCCTCTGTGTTCTGGCTTGGTTCTGAGGATGACGGGTCCAGGTGCTCCCTGGGCCCCTCCCTGGGGAGACCAGGCCTGGTCTGGCGCAGCCCCTCCACCTCTGTTCTAGAGGACGTTTCCCGCAGCTCTCCGGGGGAATGGTGAGGAACCAGCACCAATGCAGCCAGCCTGGCCCGCCAGGGCCTCGTCAATGGCTGGAACTCCTCTCTGGCTCGGTCAGGCTCCCCCAAGGCAGGCTCAGGTGCGGCCACATGCCCCCATGCCAGCCCTCTCAGCAGGAGGGGACTTCCTGGAGGCCGGGTGGGGTCCTGCTCAGGTCTCACAGTTCCTAGACCTTCAGTCAGGGTGACAGATGGTCCTGAGACTAGGAGTGATTTGGATTGTCCAGGCCTTGGGGCTCGCGGTGGAGGAGAAGAGGCGTCTGAGGACATGGGCAGGGCCAGAGCTAGGTAAGTTGACGAGACTGCATGTGGCTGCTGGCGGCCAGCCTGCACACCCTCTACAGGCTCTGAGGGGAGCGTGGCTAGAGGCGTGGGGTGTCCAGGAAGCCCTGCTTCCCCTGGAGGAGTCTGGGGATCTCGCTGAGCTTGCATCACTCTGGGGAAAACGGAGACAGATGTCTGGCTTCTCGCAGGTTTGGCCGTTTGTAGGAATGGTCCAAGCCCCTTCTTGGAGAGAGAGAAGTGGAGAGAGAAAAAGCATCAGAAACAAGAGCACATTGGCTCTGGCTGCTCTGAGGATCTCAGCCCAAAGATGGGTTTGAGGGGCCAGGTGCAATGGCTCATGCCTGTAGTCCCAGCACTTTGGGAGGCTGAGGCAGGTGGATCACTTGAGGTCAAAGTTCAAGACCAGCCTGGCCAACATGGCAAAACCCCATCTCTACTAAAAATACAAAATTTTCCAGGTGTGGTGACTTGCGCCTATCATCCCAGCTACTACTTGGGAGGCTGAGGCAGGAGGATCTCCTGAATCTGGGAGGTGGAGGCTGAGGTTGCAGTGAGCCAAGATCATGCCACTGCACTCCAGCCTAAGCAACGGAGCGAGACTCCATCTCAAAAAAAAAAAAAAAAAAAGAAGAGCTGGAGGAAGCTGTGACCTTTGGGTCTCCAGTCCTCTGGTGTGCCTCAGTTTCCCTCCCTCCGTTTGTGTACATAGCTGCTGACCCCCTTCCTGCTGCCTCCTTTGGCTGTGTCTCAAGGCCCTGGGAGGCTGCTGTGATCCAGACCCACCGATGGGGGGGCTGCCCTCAGGCGGGGGCTCTTGGTAACCCAGTTTTCTCTGAGAAACATTCTGAATTCGAGGAGGTGACATGGTTGGGGATCAGAGTGAGGCTCTCTTTGGAAGAACGGTGGTGAAAGAGAGGGGCCTCAGGCTCAGCTGGATCCACCAATACCTATGGGGACCCGACCCTTTGTTGGAAACCGTGGGCAGAGGATGCAGCCATGGACTTGCCTTGGCCGGCTCATCAGAAGGCTGGTGTGGGAATTCCCGAGAAAGCCATTCTTGGGCAGCTGGTCCTGCACCCCGCACCTGGGAGGCGGTGGCAGATGGTACTCCCACTGGAGAGGTCTCTGGTCCTGGGGGTGGTGGGGAGGGAGTGGTCCTCGGTGCAGCAGTTGAGGCAGGCAACTCTGTTCCTGAACCTTCCAGAGAGAAGGCAGAGGTCAACCTTCCTCCTAAGGAAGCAAAATCCTCCCAACACCCTACTGAAGAGACCGTAAGTGACCCCTTTCCACAGGTGGGCAATGGAAGCTTGGAGAGGTCAGATTTGAGCCCTGGGTTGGGAAATGTCCATGGGCTGAATTTCACAGACCTCCCACCTGGAGTCCTAGATTTCTCCAGACCAGACATTTAAATAATTAGAATTTGTCCCACAGGTTCTACTTACTTATGAGATCAGGGAGGAGGAAGATTTTTTTAAAAATCTCTAACCGTGGGGAGTTTAGGCAATTCCAACATACTAATATTCCAACACACTAGTCACATATTTACGAAAGAAAATTGCTATCCGTGTAAAACAGTTTTTTAAATTCCTGGTGAAAATTCAAGCCAACAAGCATTTCTGACATGCTTCCCAAGGGCAAGGAGGCAAGATAAGGCCCATCGAGAATGAGAAGTGGAACAGGGCACAGCCCCTGATCTGAAGGAATTCATGCCAGAGGGAGAGACAGGGGCATGCACCCATAACCATAATAAGAACAGAAAGACCTCGAAGCTGAGGGAGACTGCAGGGGAGGTGTGCCGGGAACCAGGGAGGGGAGAGGTTCATTCTGGTGGCTGATGTTAAATTAACAAAATGAGAAAGAGAGAATTCTTTCCCGTGTAAATCTTTCCAGAGAGGCCAAAAAACTCTCCCTAAAATGTTTCTATCGCTGTTGCTGATCTATTTATACATTATATTCTGGACCTTCCTATCAAGGACTTCCCCTCTCAGCAAAACCCAGGATAAGGATCATCTACTCTCTGGCATCTCTCCTGAGTCCACCTGCCCTCATAATTCTCTGGGCATTTCTTTTTTGTTGTTTTTTGTTTTTGCTTTGAGACTAGTCTTGCTCTGTCGCCCAGGCTGGAATGCAGTGGCGTGATCTCAGCTCACTGCAACTTCCACCTCCCGGATGCAAGTGATTCTCCCACCTCAGCCTCCCAAGTAGCTGGGATAAGAGGTATGCACCATCACGCCCAGCTAATTTTTGTATTTTCAGTAGAGACAGGTTTCGCCATGTTGTCCAAGTTAATCTCAAACTCCTGGCCTCTAGGGATCCTCCCCCCTCAGCCTCCCAAAGTGTGGGATTACAAGCATGAGTCACTGCGCCTGGCTTAATTTTTGTATTTTTAGTAGAAACGGGGTTTCACTGTGTTGGCCAGGCTGGTCTCGAACTCCTAACCTCAGATAATCCACCCACCTTGGCCTCCCAAAGTGCTGGGGTTACAGGTGTGCGCTACCATGCCCGGCCTTTCTCTGGGCATTTCTTATCTCCTCTTCCAGACTGGATGCTGATTAAGAGCAAGAACCAAATCCAGCAGCCTCTCTTCCCACCTAAGCCTTGCGTGGGGCCTCACACACCGCAACTGCCTAGTGAATATTTGTTGGATAACGTTCTAGCCCTCCCTTTCCAAGATCAATGTCATTGCTGTAGGAAACTGTTAAAATAAAAACAGCCGAAATGTGTAAAAACTTTCAAGAAACATTTCCATTTTTAGCAGACTGTCAGAACTCACCCCCCATCCCGCCTTTTTCTTTGTTTCTAATTCTGAATTTGGGGCTAGCTGTGGTAGGCAGTCCCCCTTTTAATCTTTAAATATAGTTCTGAATATAATTACATTTTTATGCAGCCCCAAAACATCATATCCTGCTAACAGGGCATACTTGCGCTACTAACATCTGAGTCAAATCTCCTTCGCGTCTGTCTTCGATTGAGGACAGTTAGGAAGTATAAGATGAAAGTGATCAACATCATTTGTGAATTATGTGTATTTCCTTGTGCTGTATTTCAATGCGTTTTGCTCCTGGTGGGTTTGCATGTGTGAATACCAGGTTGTCCGTTAGCAGAACTTTCGCCAAAAACCCCATCCCAGCATCCTGGCATGAAGGCGCATACCACATTTAGAAGAAGGTTCCTCTCGAGCCGAGAAAAAAAGTTGCATCGTGTCGTGCTCTTTGCCAAGGGCACTGATCTGTCTACCAAGTGACCCGAGGAACTGGAGCCCACGCAGAGAGAGTGGGTAAACAGAAACAGCTCCTCTGCACCAGCCGCTCACTCTTCTAAGCCATTCATTCCCCTCATCTCATTCAATCCTCAAAACAGGTACTGTATGCCTATTTTCCAGATGGGAAAACTGAGGCTCAACATGGCCAAGTAACTCACTGAGGTGGTACAGTTGGTTAGGAAATGGATGCACCCCATCCGCCTCCTGGTCCCCTGTCTGGCAGACTGCAGGGCCAGGAACCGCATAGCCACTCAGTTTTCCTGACCCTGCCAGTTCCAGCCAGCATGTCTGACACCTCACTTACCTTGTAGGTGTGGGACCTGTCGGGCCCAGGGAGTGAAACACTGTCACAGAAGAAAGAACCCCGGGGCCAAGGAAAGAGGGTTTGTGCAGTGTGTGTCTGTTATGTTACCAGCAGTCACACCCTCATGGTGGCTCACTCACCCACGCACTGGAAGAAGCTCTCCACCGTCCAGAGGACCGGGGCAGCCATCTCGGCAAATTCCAGGCTCAGGTCTACTCTATAGAAAGCTTGCGTTCCCAGGGTCCCTCCGATTTTCCGGCATTGCTGTGAGGCCACAAGAAATTAGTTGCACATTGGCCGGCTGCGGTGGCTCATGCCTGTAATCCCAGCACTTTGGGAGGCCGAGGCGGGCAGATCATAAGGTCAGGAGATTGAGACCATCCTGGTTAACACAGTGAAATCTCATCTCCACTAAAAATACAAAAAATTAGCAGGGCGTGGTAGCACGCACCTGTAGTCCCAGTTACTCGGGAGGCTGAGGCAGGAGAATTGCTTGAACCTGGGAGGTGGAGATTGCAGTGAGCCAAGATCGCACCACTGCACTCCAGCCTGGGTGACAGAGCGAGACTTTGTCTCAAAAAAAAGTAAAGAAATTAGTTTCACATGGCAGGCGGCATCCAGCGCCCTGTGGCTGCCCCCGATGGGGCTACCTCGGTAAGAGTATGGGCCCGAGGGGCAAACGTGGTAAAATCCATCTTCAGCCAGAGCCGCAGATCCGCCCTCCACGTTTCTTTTTTATTTTTATTTTTTGAGACAGGGTCTTACTCCCGTTGCCTAGGCAGGAGTGCAGTGGCACAATCACAGCTCATTGCAGCCTCAACCCCCTAAGCTCAAGCAATCCTCATACCTCATTTTTTAATTTTTTTGTAGCAATGGGGTCTCAGGCTGGTCTTGAACTCCTGGGCCCACGTGACCCTCCCACCTCGGCCTCCCAAAGTGCTGGGATTACAGGCCTGAGCCACCGTGACGGGCCTACCCTCCACATATCTGACCACGCATCGCATCGGTGGCCTAAGAAGAAGGGTCTCGGGAAAAGAAGGGACAAGACAGAGATGCCACCAGATACTCACCTGGACCTGGAGCACCCTGGCCGCTGGGATACTGACCACCACAAAGTCCTTGTTTTCAGTCACCATGAAGGTGTTAGACTGGTGAACCTGGAGGAACTGGAGGCTCAGGGTTTCCTCAATGTAGGAACCTCTTTTGACCAGACCCAGTCTCTGCTTGGGGATGTGAACTAAGACCTCCGACTCTGGCTGGGATGACACTGGAATAGGAAGGACACAGGACACAGAAAAAGACACACTTTGCAGGCTCGTGGACGAGTAAGCAGTGGTGGGCCTTCGCCAGGGACCACACCTGTAGCCAGCACAGCACACCCCGAGTCAGTGATAGCAAGTTACTTGGTGTCCTGGTGTCACTGCCTGTGCTGAAATGGAGCTGCATGGATGAAGGAGAGAAGAAAAAAGACCATCTCCAAACACCCGATGGACCTTGCCACTTGCAAAGACCTCTCAGGAAGCAGATGCCAGCAGGGGAGCTGCAGAAATGTCTCTACTGAGACTGTCTTCGGCTTCAGTGACCTAGCCCAGTGCCCCAGCCCAGTGCCCCTTCTATTTCCAAAGCAGCTCTTAGGAAATACAGCTCCTAGGCCAGGCACGGTGACTCACGCCTGTAATCCCAGAACTTTGGGAGGCTGAGGTGGGTGGATCAGGACGTCAGGCATTTGAGACCAGACTTGCCAACATAGTGAAACCTCGTCTCCACTAAAAATACAAAAATTAGCCAGGCATGGTGGTGGGCGCCAGTAATCCAATCTACTTGGGAGGCTGACGCAAGAGAATTGCTTGAACCTGGGAGGCAGGGGTTGTAGTGAGCCGAGATTAAACCACTCCACTTCAGCACAGGCGACAGTGTAAGACTCAGTCTCCAAAAAAAAAAAAAAAAAAAAAGAAAGAAAGAGTGCTCGCTTCTGCAGCACATATACTAAAAAAAGAAAGAAAGAGAGGTGAAAGAAAGAAGGAAAGGAAGGAAGGAAGGAAGGAAGGAAGAAAGGAAGGAAGGAAAAGAAATACAGCTTCTAGGCTAGGCACGGTAGTTCACAGCTATAATCCCAGCACTTTGGGAGGCCGAGGCAGGTGGATCACCTGAGGTCAGGAGTTTGAGACCAGCCTGGCCTACATGGTGAAACCCAATCTCTACTAAAAATACAAAAAATTAGCTGGGCGTGGTAGCAGACACCTGTAATCCCAGCTACTCAGGAGGCTGAGGCAGGAGAATCACTTGAACCCAGGAGGTGGAGGTTGCAGTGAGCCGTGATCGTACCACTGCACTCTAGCCTGGGCAATAAAAATAAAACTCCATCTCAAAAAAAAAAAAAAAGAAGAAGAAGACTCTATCAGTTGTTTACATTATAGCAAGAATTTCACTGTGTCAGGCTCTGGGGGGACATTTTAAGCCAGCTCTGCAGTTACTAAACGGAAGCATCTGCCTTTGTATGAAGGGATTTGAAACACCGTGAGCAGGGAAAGTGATGTTTGGGGACTCATCACGGTCATCGCCACTGCCGGGAAATCCCCAGAGCGCTGATCCTGAAACTCGGTCCATGATACAATTCCATACAAAAGGAAAGCCTAGGCCGGGTGCGGTGGCTCAGGCCTGTAATCCCAGCACTTTGGGAGGCCGAGGCGGGTGGATCGCGAGGTCAGGAAATCAAGACCATCCTGGCCAACATGGTGAAACCCCATCTCTACTAAAAAAAAAAAAAAAACAAAAAAATTAACTGGGCATGGTGGCGCACACCTGCAGTCCCAGCTACTCGGGAAGCTGAGGCAGGAGAATTGCTTGCACCAAGGAGGCGGAGATTGCAGTGAGCCGAGATCGCACCACTGCACTACCGCCTGGGCGACAGTTTGAGATTCTGTCTCAAAAAAAAAAAAAAAAAACAAATGGAAAGCCTAAACCACCTCTAAGCTACCCACACAGGATGAAGCCTTTGATCTACCTAAATTTGCACACCAAGTTCTTTGAATTTAAATTCTCTGGAGGTAGGATGTGGCCTTCCAGGTTCCAGACCTCTTTATATAAGACCCAGGGCAACGGAGTCACTCCAGGCTGAACAAAATAGTTCTCGCATACATGGTCTAGCTCAGGGGTCCCCACTGCCCTCAGATCACGAAGCCAGGAGGGTGTGACCAGGCTGCAGGCTCTCTCCCGTTTCCGTTCTCAGAGCCCCTGGCGCCAGCCTGGGAGCTCCCAAGAGTTTACAGATCCCATCTGCAGGTCTGTAGGAGACAATTTTACTCTTCATTCACCCCACATCCACACACACATATCCCAGCACCTTCCAGCAAGAGCAAACTTCCCTTTATCCCAAGCATTTCTTTCAGAAATGCATAGCCGAGATTGGGACTGAAGAGAGGAGAGGTGGGGTGAGACAGTGGGGAAGAAGGTACCCAGAGAAGGGGGAAAACAGGGACCAGAATGTGATGAAGTCAGAAAGGTGGACATCGGGGGCACTCCTGGGTCTTACCAGGTGGGCAAGCGGCTTCTAAGGAATAGGCATGGTGACCACTCAGCAGCCATAGTGGCAGGAGCTCGGCGGTGGTGTTCAGCACCTTGGAGGCAGGAGGGTCCCCCCTGAGGTCTCCAAAACTGCTCCTTCCAGATGCAAACTCCCTCCACCGGGGCCCCCTCTCCCACCTTCGAACTCGTCTCTGAACTAAATCCCCAAGTGTTACAAAGCCCAGATCAGGGACTCTTGCGCGGATGCAACCAGGAAATATTATTTCGCCGAGATATTTTTAGCAGGAAGCGAGCTCGGAGCAAATGTCATGTGAGCCATCTTCTCTTACACGGCAACTTTGGGCTATTTAAAGAGTTGGTAATTACACTCCTGCCACCAGGATCAGGACGAGCTGAATGCATGATTGCAGGAGCCCCTCATCTGCAGCACGGAGCACTTTACACTAATAGGGCCCAATTTTCGAAGGCGCCTGCCTAAATCTGCCCAGTCTTACAGGTGGACATTTGACTTGACACTGGAGGGGTGGCCTGCTCTTCTGGGTGTTATGCCCCTGGGGCCCCCCACTGCCTGGCAGGGCCTGCTGCCCACCACTGACCTCCCACCTCTGAAGAAGGTCTTGTCTCGGGCTTTGGATGGTGACAGTGGTGGCGTTGATGTCCACATACAGCCCCATCAGGCTGGCGTCTTCAAGAGAAGCCACCAGCTCCCCTCGAAGGGACAGCAGCCATGGAGTCTGGAGAAACAGGACATGTTCGCAAATCATGTGACCATGGAGGCATGGTCACTAGAGGTCATGGAGAAGGGACGCTTGAGGGAAGATGTAGGAAGGTAACGGTCATGGGGAGGATGGGCTAGGCCAGGAGGCAGGGTGGCGGCCATTCAGGGAGGAGAGTCAACCAGACGCTAGCACCCTTTACTTTAGGGGAGTAGGTCCCTTGCAGGGGTGCTTGGCACACAGTAGGTGTACAACGAGGCTGAAAGAACAAACACACAGTTACCCCAACAGCAATGCCAGCCGGTCAGCCCATATGCCACCTTGGCTGGGCACACCTGGAGTCCTGTCCTTGGCTCCATTTGCCACCCTTTATTGGGACGTGGATATCAGGGCCTTGGATAAAGGTGAGTGCCTGATGCGGGGAGAGGGGCAGGGAAGGGTCCCCAGCTCCCATCTCAGGAGGACTGGCAGAGGGACGTCAGGAAGACGTGGGGAGGTCAACTCACTGACCCCAAACACTCAAAGGGATGTGAAATGGAGAAGAGAGACCGGCTCCTTCCAGGAGGCTGTGGAAAACACTCCGAGGACCAGCAGAAGGAAAATCCGGGAAACAACTGTGCATCGTGGAACACCCGGCCTTACAAAGGAACAAGCTCCCTGTCACCGGAGACTTGGCAGAGAGAATCTTAGCATGGGAAGGACCTCAGAGCTTTCCAACCCAGCCTCCCACCCAAAGCTGGGGTCTCCTCTTCAAGGTTCTTCTCAGATGGCCTCAGGCCTCTGGCTAGAGGGCACCGGTTGGTGCTTCAGACTTCAGCTGGCAAGACCTGGTCCCTGAAGAGTCTGTGCCATCCACGATACTCTCTGGGAGACAAGCGACCTCAAAAGCTGCCTCGGAGCAACCCAAGTGCCCACCGGGCCTGGCAGAAACTTCCAGAAAAGAGTTGCTCCTGCTACTCTAACGGGGCCCACCTACCTGTCCTTGGTCACTCGGCAGGGGCAGGGGCCGGGAGACCTGCAGAGACAGAGAGGAAGCAACATCTCCTGCACGCCGTGAGCAAAAGAGAGCAAACATCCCTGCCTGCGCTCATCGGTGCCTGCAATTACCGCAGCAGGAGGCCATCGAGAGAGCTGTGCCGCCGGGCTGTTTGCTCATTAAGACAAGAAAATCATTTATGTTCTGGGACTCAAGTGTCAACAGATGTAGGGAAATGTGCTGCCGCCTCAGCTGCCACCCTAGGCCTGGCCAAAGGGGCAGCTGGGGTCCTGGGCACAGCTGGTGAGGCCAAGAGCCAATGGGCATGGGACCAACCCTGTTTGGAGCCCACTTCCACTGGGGCGAAATGTTTCCTGGGCCTCTTGTCTTGTTTTTCTCCCTCAGACCCAATTTCTTCCTCACCCTTTTGCTTTCCACTTTGGATCCAACTGGCAAAAGTAAAGAGTGAGGACTTCTACAGGCCCGGAGGGTGCACCTGTGCCTGCTGATGGCACCGTTCTTGGAGGGATCAACAATTCCAGTTCCCCAGGAGTGGGAGGTTCCCCTGATTTCAGGTTTTCAGTGGTAAAACTGAGGCAGGCCCAGGCAAACCGAGACAGTGGTTACTCCTACTGCGCCTAAGTCTCACCACCATCCCGAAGGGTGGCATCATTCTCCCATTTCACAGACCAGGGCCCAAGGTGATGGCGTGGGTAAGGGACCGTCCCCAAAACGCCTCTGCAGCCAGTGCCGCCCACCCAGCTGTTCTCTCAAGTCTCTCTACTTTCTTTTTTCTTTCTTTTTTTTTCCAAGGCTGGAGTGCAGTGGGACAATCTCGGCTCACTGCAACCCCTGCCTCCCGGGTTCAAGCAATTCTCCTGCCTCAGCCTCCCGAGTAGCTGGGACTACAGGCATGTGCCACCATGCCCAGCTAATTTTTTGCATTTTTAGTAGAGACAGGGTTTCACCGTGTTAGCCAGAATGGTCTCGATCTCCTGACCTTGTGATCCACCTGCCTCGGCCTCCCAAAATGTTGGAATTACAGGTGTGAGCCACCGCGCTCAGCCAAGTCTCTCTACTTTCTCCAAATGCCCCTTTGCCTTTGCGTCAGGCCTGGGCAAGGGGGTTGTGGCACTGGACAGAATCACAGACCAGCAGAGGGTCCCTCAGAGACCACCAGACCCCTTCTCCTACCCCATACAGAATGAGGAGACTGGGGCCAGAGCAGACTGACTCATCTTGACAGCCCCCCCAGCCAAGGCTACCCACCCCTTCTTCCCAGGGAGAGAGAGGAGCTCCCAGGAGCAGAAAAGAGTGGGTGGGGCCAAGAGGAGGTCCCCCCCACTGCCATGCAGCCTTCCCAGCTCCCTAGCTCAGCTGTCCCTTGGCCCCAGAGAGCCCATGTTGGCAGCAGGCTCAGGACCGCCCACGGGGACCCCTCGGGTGAGTCCGGTGATGGCCTTGCTTTTAGGGAGGCTGCGTTCCCTTGGGAAGCAAAGTGGAAGAAATGGAGAACACATCTGCAAGGTCTGGCAGGAGAATGAAGAGGATGTGGCAATTCCCCAACACCCCCAAAGCTGAGCCACGGTGTTCCAGCCCATCCCACCTGCTGCAACCGGGAGGAAGGCAGAGAGGCCCCCGGACACCAGGCCGTCAGAAGGAAGGAAGCAGTTCTGCTAAAAGAAGGAAGGGAAGGCCAGGCACAGTGGCTCAAGCCTGAAATCCCAGCACTGTGGGAGGCTGAGGCGGACAGACCATCTGAGCTCAGGAGTTTGAGACCAGCCTGAGCAACATGGTGAAACCCCATCTCTACTAAAAATACAAAATAAAATTAGCCGGGCATGGTGGCAGGCACCTGTAGTCCAGCTACTCGGGAGGCTGAGGCACGAGATTTGCTTGAACCCGGGAGGTGGAAGCTGCAGCGAGCTGAGATCGCATCCTTCACTCCAGCCTGGGCAACTCTGGCCAGAGTGAGGCTCTGTTTCCAAAAAAAAAAAAAAAAAAAAAGGAAGGAAGGGAAGACATGACAAGTGTGCAGCCAAAATGCAGCGTGCCCTTTAAGTCGCCATGAGGAGGCTATATTTAGGGCCCTCGGACACCGCGCAGGAGCTCGGCAGCCTTCGCTGGGAGCAATCGCTAATCACTGCATTGAGCTTACTGGTGCCCCTGGGCACACTTAACCCAGGGCAATGAATAGTTATTGCGCAGCCTCCCGCTCGGGGCCTGTGGGCACACTTAAGCGAGCTCGAAGATCGCTGCGAGCAGGGCACGGCTCGGGTACACCCTTGGGCACCCTGCGCCATCAGTGGGGAGAGGCAGAGTATTAAATATCTATGTGCCCTGTGCCCACAGCTGCATTTAGCCAAGGGCAAGGCCGGTGAAACGGCTTTAATTAAAACTTAATGCAAGTTCAAGGTGCAGCCACGGAAGTGGCGACTGCAGAAGTCACCAGGAATGAATCAGTCAATTCGATGAGGTTCTCAGATGGGGGAAGGGGCTGGAGGGGAGGCAGGGGCAGCGGAGACCTGCCTCTGTCCCTGTGTGCTGCCCCCCTCTGTGAGTCCCTGTTCAGGGATGCAGAGGCCCCCCCACCTGCTCCCACACTTCAGTTGGTGAAGGATGCCGGGGACTAGGGCATTGGGACATCAGGGGTTCAAAGGCCAGACAATGGAGGCCAGGCAGGCACCCGGGCGGGCGAGGAGTAGTTTCTGCTTTTCTCAGCAATTCGGCGCAGTTCCGCGTGACGCCAGCAACACCATCCCCCTGGCGGCAGCTTCCAGAATCACAGGCCCAGTGCAGAGGGAGCAGGGATGAGCCCCGAAATGTCAAACAGGTGCCCTGACAGCCCTGCTTGGGGTCCTGGGGTGGGGCCTGGCAATTCTTAGGCTCACCAACAGGGGCTTTGTCGTGGCCACTCTGAGCCCTTAATAAAAACAGGTGGGGCCGGGCACAGTGGTTCATGCCTGTAATCCCAGCACTTTGGAAGGCTGAGGTGGGCGATCACGAGGTCAGGAGTTCGAGACCAACCAGACAAATATGGTGAAACTCCGTCTCGACTAAAATACAAAAAATTAGCCAGGTGTGGTGGCACCTGCCTGTAGTCCCAGCTAATCGGGACGCTGAGGCAGAAGAATCACTTGAACTTGGGAGGCAGAGGTTGCAGTGAGCCAAGATCTCACCACTGCATTCCAGCCTAGGCGACAGACAGAAACTCTGTCTGAAAAAAGAAGAAGGAAAAAAAAAAAAAAAAAAACAGCAGGTAGACGAGGAAGCTCCTCCCACTCAGACCCTGCTCCTTCAGGTTGAGAAGCAAAGGAACTTCATAAAGTCCAACATGGCAGTTAGTGGAGCTCAGAGCGGAGATGAGCCCAGGTCTTCCGAGCTGGGGGTGGTGCAGGGACCACAGCACATTCGTTTTTGAAGTTCAGACCAGACGAGAGGAAAGCCATAAGCTCTTTCTGGGGTGTCGTGTCTTGGTCATATCTGTTTCCTTAGTAGCAGCACAGGGCTGGGCATACAATAGGTGATCAATAAATGCTTGTTAGGGCCAGGCACAGTGGCTCATGCCTGTAATTCTAGCATTTTGGGAGGCCAAGGCAGGTGGATCAGTTGAGGTCAGGAGTTTGAGACCAGCCTGGCTAAAAGGGTGAAACCCCATCTCTACTAAAAATACAAAAAAAATTAGCTGGGTGTGGTGGCCTGTGATTTCATGAGAATTGCCTGAACCCAGGAGGCAGAGGTTGTAGTGAGCTGAGATCACTCCACTGCACGCCAGCCTGGGCAAAAGAGTGAGACTCCATCTCTAAATAAATAAGTAAACGCTTGTTGGATAAATGGTGTTTGTCATCAGCAGCCTTTTCACTCCAGCCTCCTTCTCTCCACTCTGCCTTCCTCTCCTTTCTCTTCCCCACTCCTCCTCCTCCTCACAGACAGAAGATGCCCACCCAAATCCCTCAGGCCAAAGCCAGCACTTTGTTTGAGCCATACGGTGCCTACAAAATTAAAGTTAACTTTTTTAAACTTGAGGATTTCACATACAGTTACAGATTCCCAGTCTATCTTGAAATGGAAAATCTGGCAAAATGGGGCTGGAGTGGAGTCCAGCCTTAGCTCCCTCTGTGGGGGGGCCAGGACAGGAGCCTGTGCTGTTCCAGTGTGCTCCAGCCCCCACCACGTGGCTGGCTCAACGCCCAGCGCTGTTGCTACCAGCTGGCAAGCCTCCTAATCTCTCTCTGCTTAGTTCTCTCACCTGCAGAATGGGGATCAATATAGAACCAACTACATAGGATCGCTATGAAGGTTAGATGAGTTAATATTTGCAAAGTGAGTAGAACAGTGCCCAGCACAGAATGAGCCATAAACAAGTGTTTGCTGGGCCAGGTGTAGTGGCCCATGCCTGTAATCCCAGAGCTTTGAGAGGACAAAATGAGAGGCTCACTTGAAGCCAGGGGTTCGAGACCAGACTGGGAAACAAAGTGAGACTCTGTCTCTACAAAAAATTCAAACATTAGCTGGGCATGGTGTCATACGCTTCTAGTCCCAGTGACTTGTGAGGCTGAAGTGAGAGGATCCCTTAAGCCCAGGATGTCAAGGCTACAGTAAGCCTGGGTGACAGAGCAAGATCCCGTCTCTTTAAAAGAACGTCTGGTGGCTCCCACTTGTAATCCCAGCACTTTGAGAGGCTGACAAGGGTGGATCATTTGAGGTCAGGAGTTTGAGAGCAGCCTGGCCAATGGGGTGAAATTCTATCTCTACTAAAAATAAAAAAATTAGCTGGGCATGGTGGCACACACCTGTAATCTCAGCAACTTGGGAGGCTGAGGCAGGAGAACCACTTGAACCAGGAGACGGAGGTTGCAGAGAGCCGAGATCACTCACTGCTCTCTGGCCTGGGCGACAGAGAAACATTCCATCACAAATCAAAAAAAAAAAAAAAAAAAAAAAAAAAAAAAAAGAAGAAGAACAGCTGACTAAATGAAGGAATGAGTAAAATTCTTTACTGCCTCCTCAGTCCGGCACACTCATTTCTATGGCGGGTTTGCTCCCTATAGATGTTAGGGTTTCCAAACATCTCCCACCCAAATCTGGTTTAGCTTAAAGAGGTGCCTCACTGATGAAAGGTAGAGAGAAACTTGAATTCAAGGAGCCCGCAAGGCCACAAACGAGCTCACAGTTGGATCTGGGGCTCAACCTTCCTTCCCTGATGTTTAAAATGTAGACATTGCATCTGATCATACCTGAGGTCTGTAACTCTCTGACATTACTGAGGTCAAAAAAGAGCATCCAAACTAGCAAATGTTTCCAATCCACAGGGAAAGGACACAACGATACATTGTTGCAGCTTTGGGGATAACCCAAGTGGCCCCCATGAGCCAACCAAGATGGGAAATCCAGAACAGGAGGTCAGAGACCTTTAATCTCCCCCTCCCCTCCCATCTCACCCCTTCTTGCTCAGAACCAAACCCAGCAGACCTGGCACCCAGCCAGTACCCAGGGATGTCTAGGAGAATGATGCCACACTGTACCTCTAGCTACCACCTGTGTCCCCAGGCCACATCCTGTGATGCAGGAGCCAGAGCTACCTGCCTTGGCCTTTAGAGATAAGCCCAGCCTGGGAGGCCCCTCTGACACCTCCCAGACCTTCTGAACCCATTACCTGGATGAACTTGGGCCCGCAGCGGACGCTTTCCTGGCCCAGCCTTGACCTTAGCACTGGACACTTCATTATGTAGCGATCACTCCGCTCCAACCTCATCACCCCTTTCTGAAATATTCTGATTTCCAGCCTGTAATTTGCTTTCTGGAAGTAGGGCAAAATTCATGTGTGCAAATGAGAGAGGAAAATACAGTTAGTAGACTGCAATTATAGGTCAGTCCCTGTTCACAGCAAATAGGGTACCATGAACCTCCTAGAAGGTGGGCTTGCAGAAGAGGGATGGGAAATGAGGCCAAGGTAGACAGCAACTCAGAGCCTGGGTCCAGGTCTGTAAGTTCGGCCCCCACCAATGAAGCCCTCCAGGCTGGGGAGCATTTGTAGATTTGGGGAAAGTCAAACCTAGTCAGAGAGAATAAGAGCTTGCATCCCAATGTCCCTTGACAGTTGACAAACATTTGTTCACACTTTATCTCCTTTGGCCCTCACCAATGTCTCATAAGGCTGGGCTTCTTTGTTGTTGAGATGTGTCTCACTCAGTCGCCAAGGCTGGAATGATCGATTTCAGCCCAATCTCAGCTCACCATAAACTCCACCTCCTGTGTTCAAGCGATTCTTGTGCCTCAGCCTCCCAAGTAGCTGGAATTACAGGCATGCACCACAACGCCCAGCTAATTTTTGTATTTTAGTAGAGACGGGGTTTCACCATGTTGGCCAGGCTGGTTTCAAACTCCTGATCTCAAGTGATCCACCCACCTCGGCCTCCCAAAGTGCTGGGATTACAGGCATGAGCCACTGTGCCCGGCCAAGGATGGGCTTATGAGACATAAAATTCCCATTTTACAGAGGAGGAAGTTGAGGCTTAGAGAAGGTAAATGACTAAGTCAAAGGCATGTGGCCATTTCTGAGACTAGCTGTGAGAGCTGGTCTAGCTCATTCCAGTACAAGGCAGACTTCAAAGATGTCAAACCAATGGGTCCCTCCACCCATCCTGGGCTGCCCTCAGCCACCCACACAAGAAGAACCCAAGTCTAAACTTTGCGGTGGGGCCTGAGAAGGGCGGGCGTTCATGGGGCTGTCAGAGAAGCGTGACCACAGAGAGGAAGGGAAAGAAGAGGAGCGGGGTAGTTCCCGAAATTCCTTCCCCACTCCAGACCACAGCCCCACTTGGGAAAAACTCTGAACAGGGTCAAGGAAGGGAGGACAAAGAAATGAAGGAGTCCAGGTGCGGTGGCTCACACCTGTAATCCCAACGCTTTGGGAGGCCAAGGCAGGCAGATCACCTGAGGTCGGGAGTTCGAGACCAACCAGTCCAACATGGAGAAACCCCTAAAAATACAAAATTGGCTGACGTGGTGATACACGTCTGTAATCCCAGCTACCCAGGAGGCTGAGGCAGAAGAATTGCTTGAACTTGGGAGGCGGAGGTCACAGTGAGCTGAGGTCGCACCATTGCACTCACTCTAGCCTGAGTAACAAGAGTGAAACTCCATCTCAAAAAAAAAAAAAAAAAAGAAATGAAGAAAATGGGAAGTGGAGGTAGGGAAGAAAAGACAAGAAAAAAAACTGTGAGCCAAACTGCAGGGCTGGTTGTCGCCTTGCAGGACCCCTGGAGTGAAATTTCAGTAACAAGAATGCTGGGCACGGTAGCTCTTGCCTATAATCTCAACTCATTGGGAAACCGAGGTGGGAGCATGGCTTGTGCCTGGGAGTTCCAGACCAGCCTGGGCAACATGGTGAAACCCCATCTTCTACGAAAAAATACAAAAATTAACTGGGCGTAGCAGATCGCTTGAGGTCAGAAGCTCAAGGCCAGCCTGGCCAACATGGTGAAACCCCGCCTCCACTAAAAAATATTTAAAAATTGGCTGAGCATGGTGCCACATGCCTGTAATCCTAGCTACTCGGAAGGCTGAGGCAGGAGAATTGCTTGATCCTGGGAGGCAGAAGTTGCAGTGAGCCAGGATTGCACCACTGTGCTCCAGCCTGGGTGACAGAGCAAGGCTTCAAAAAAAAAAAAAAAAAAAAAAAAATTTTACTTCTGTAAATTTTACTTCTGTAAATTTATGGTCTTGTGAGCCCATAACAGGCCTGTGCAAGTGAGGGCTGTCAGTCAACCTCTGCAACTCCTCAGCTCCATTTATTCACTTAATTAAGCACTTCCAGAGTACCTACTATGTGCCAGGCCCTGGGGGAAGCCTGTAGGTGTGACTCCCTCTCCCCAGAGACTCCAGGTCTAGCAGGAGATGGTGTGTGAATGGGCACATTGTGAGTCAGTGTTGGCAATGATAGAAGCAGGTCCTCTGCACAGAGAAGGGGGGAGTCTCAGGAGGACTGCCTGGAAGAGGCAGCATCTGAGCTGGGCAGCCTTTTGAGATCCATGCCCATAAACTCCATAAGGGCAGAGACTTCTGGTCTCCCTCAGCTCAGTTTCTACAGACGAATAATAGTGGAGTGTCTCCTTATTTCACATCTGAGCTCAGGCTTAGCTCCTTAAATCTCCCTTAAAAAAAAAAAAAAAAGTTTCCCAAACCCACCTCCTTCTCCACAAAGCAGGCTGAGTATTGAGCTCGAAAAATGAAGTCACCATCTGAAGTCGAATGCAGGAAGTAGCCACATTTAGCAAGAGAAGAATCCAGGCCGTCAGGGGCCCTCCAGGTGCCTAGAATGAGAAACGGATAGAAACGCGGGTTGAGCCTGTGGAGGCGGCTTCTCTGGCTGGGTCAGAAACATAAGACTCACAGATAGAAACTGCTCTCCTGGAAGCGTCTAACCTGGAGGGAATAAGAATAGCAGTAATTTTTTTTTTTTTTTTTGAGATGGAGTCTCTGTCGCCCAGGCTGGAGGGCAGTGGTTTGATCTCGGGTCGCTGCAACCTCCATGTCCCGGGTTCAAGCGATTCTCCTGCCTCAGCCTCCCAAGTAGCTGGGATGACAGGCGCCCACCACCACCCGCAGCTAATTTTTTGTATTTTTTTTAAAGCCAGTCAAATTTAGCAGTGGGGGGGTTGTATACCAACTTTAGTGACACTAATGTTAATAAGTTCTGATAACCCACTACCATCGGACCAGCCAATTTTTTGTATTTTTAGTAGAGACGGGGTTTCACCATGTTGGCCAGGCTGGTCTTTATCTCCTGACCTCGTGATCCACCCATCCCGGCCTCCCAAAATGCTGGGATTACAGGCATAAGCCACTGCACCTGGCCAAAATAGCAGTAATTTTAAAAAGTCTGGAAAGGCATATACCAACAGGAAAGCCTGATGGCTCTTCATTCAAGGTATATCCAGAATCCGACCCTGCCTCCCCATGTGAGTCCTCAACCTGTGTCACTGCGGCTGCCTCCTCCCATGTCCCCTGGCTTCCTCCATTGCCCCTGTTGTGTATATTTCATGCAGCAGCCTGTGGGATCCTGTTCAAAACTTAGGCATATTGTGTCTCTCCTCTGTTCAAACCTCTTCATTGCTGGCTGAATGCGGTGGTTCACACCTCTAATCCTAGCACTTCGGGAGGCCAAGGTGGGAGGATCACCTGAGCTCAGGAGTTTGAGACCAGCCTGTCCAACATAGTGAAACCCCATCTCTACTAAAAATACAAAAATTAGCCGGATCTGGTGGCGCATGCCTGTAATCCCAGCTACTTGGAAGGTTGAGGCAGGAGAATCACTTGAACCCAGGAGGCGGAGGTTGTAGTGAGCCAAGGTCGTACCACTGCACTCCAGCCTGGAGACAGAGGGAGACTCCATCTCAAAAATATAAATAAACAAAAATACAAAAATTAGCCCAAGGTGGTGGTGAGCACCTGTAATCCCAGCTACTCTGGAGGCTGAGGCAGGAGAATCGCTTGAACCCAGGAGGCAGAGGTTGCAGTGAGCTGGGATCGCACCACTGCACTCCAGCCTGGGCAACATAGTGGATCTCTGTCACAAAAAATAAATACACAGTTGTTGAATCAGCAAAAAATAAAAGGGGCTATCTGTGGGTAGCCACAGATAAAGGATTATCTCCTTTGGATTGCTTCTAGTTTCTGTAATCATCTTGTATTGCTTTTGTCATGATTATTTTCAAGGAACTTTTAAAGCTCCCAGTTTCATTTTTGAACACTTGACTCCATTGTGCATTTGATGGGAGATGAATGCGCTATTTCAGAAAACAGCTCTGGCAGCCTTTCTACGTGGGATTCTCTGGTGACACGCTTTCCTTTCAAAAGCACGCAGCTTCCACCGCTATCTTTAGCAAGAGATCAAGGCCGAGCCTCTGGCGGAGGAAGGCTCTGAAAGGTAGCTCGCTGGGGAAATAAAGCGTCTGAGCTGGGATGTGCAAATTGACCTGGATCGTTTTAGTTTTGCATTCACGTTTGCACTTTGTAAATATTTGCCTGGCACCCTGCTGCTCACACCTGCTGGCTGTCCCCTCAAGTTTATGGAAGGCAGCAGGCATCGCCATTTCTCCATCCCCACCTGGCGCTGCGTGAAATGAAAACTCTCCCTCAAAAGCCACAGGTGTCTCTGACAGCGCCTAAAACTAATGGCCTGTGGCTGGCCACTGTGACTAATTCTCTGATTATTGACTTTATGATTTTACGCTTAAAACTTCTTTATAATAACACACAGAAATGTTTAATGGGCTCTATCCAGAGCCATAAAAATTACTTATTGAACAAGCGTTTTAAAACGATTAATCTATTGTTTTCCATTAATAATGGCTCTCCAAAGAACAGGGGACAGCTTAATGTATCCACAGCTTTTCTCCTGGAAAAGTGGCCTTTTAATACACAAATGCCTCTCCCCAGGCAGCCTGGGCTGGCTGGCTGGCCAATGGGTGGCTGACCCTCCTAGGGCAGATTAAGGCCTTACCGGTCCCAGAAGATGCTTTAGGAATTTCCAGAATGAGCAGGGTCCCTGGGAGGTTTTCCTAGACTTTGGGAGAGATTGGAAAGCCTCCCTCCCCCATTTCTCTTTTTCTGTGCAAAAGAGAGGAGGTATCTGGGGTCTTGCTTTGCAGCCACTGAGGTGAAGAGCATGGAGGGAGGCAGGCTATTTGCTCCTCTCTCTATCCGTGTTACCTCCCAAAGGTTCCAGAAGGTTCCAGGTGCCCTGATGGCACCCAACTCTTTCCTACTTTTTCAGTTGGCAAGCTCATGGCAGAACGGTTTCTGAAAGTGACACTATGCCCTTGTTTTTTGCTATTTTAGGCGTGCTCTTCCCCTACCAAGCATGTGGCAGGTCCCATTTCTCCCAAGTGTGTGCGAATCATCCCTTTAGTCTTACTTCCACCTTTGCAGAGTGATTTAGATTTTGGAGCATATTGGCACCAGAAGGGTGCTTCTTCCAGGACTCTGGGCCACTTATTCATTCAACAAATATTTATTGGGAATCTCCTGAGCACCAGGCAGTGTTCTCAGTTCTGAAGACACAGCTGTAAACAAAAAGCACGTGGGCCGCGCCCTCACAGCGCTGCCTTCTGTTGGGAAGAGGGGTGCAGATGACAAGCTTGGGAATAACGGCAGGAGATCTTCTTACTAGTGAGGAGTGCCGGGATTGTGACTGTGGTGGGCATGAACCACTTTAGAGAGCATGGAGGGGCTGCGGGAGGAGGTGGCCTTTGAGCAGAGATTTGAGTGATGTCCAGGAACCTGCAAGAGCCTTGGGGGAGGAGCATCGCAGACAGGGGGAGGAGCATCGCATGCAGTGGGTGGAGCATCACAGGCAGTGGGAGGAGCATCGCAGGCAGCAGGAGAACTACAGGCCGGGTAAGACAACACAAAAGCCCAGCACAGACCCCGCCCAGCCTCAGACTGCCTCTTACCTGGCAAGTGCAAGGCCCTGCCCAGCCACCGCCTCAGCCCCTCCACATGGCTCCTCGGGATCCACAGGGTCATGTAGTCTGAGAAGCACTCGACTGCGTCTGTCCAACAAGGAGATGCTTCTGATAAGGAAGAAAGGGAGGAAGGAAGGAAGGAAAGAAGGAAGGAAAGGAAGGACTGACTTCTCCAAGGAAGAAAGGAAGGAAGAGCTCCTCAAGGAAGGAAGCAGGGAGGCGGGATCCTCCAGCCTTGCTTCAATGGAATAGGAAAGGGCACGTAGGAGTCGTACTGTCCTGACAGAGAGTAACCCTTTACTCCATGCAGAGGTCACAGTTCACAGAATGTCCAAGGAGGAAGAACCTGTTGGGGAGGACCTCAAATTCCAGCATGCAGGCCAGGCATGGTGGCTCACGCCTGTAATCCCAACACTTTGGGAGACCGAGGAGAGTGAATCACTTGAGACTAGGAGTTTGAGAACAGCCTGGCCAACACGGTGAAACTCCATCTCTACTAAAAAAATAGATAAATTAGCAGAGCATGGTGGTGCATGCCTGCAGTCCCAGCTACTCTGGAGGCTGAGGTGGGAGGACTGTAAGCCCAAGAGGCAGAGGCTGCAGTGAGTCCAGCCTGGGTGACAGAGTGAGACCCAGTCTCAAATAAAAAAAAAAAAAAAACATAGGCACTGGTGTCAGTAGGCATCTGGGTTTGAATACCACCTCTGTTCTCTGTGTGTATGTGTGTGTGTATACCTGTTGCTTAGTTTCAGTTTATTTCTGTGAATTGATTGTGTGATAATGATGGTGATGATAGTAATAATAGTGATGGTAGAAGTGGGATGATATTGATGGTGATGGTGGTGGGGATGATGGTGGTGGTAAGGGCGGTGATAATGATGGTGATGGTGGTGGTGATGGTGGTGGTGGTGGGGATGATGGTGGTGGTGGTGGTGATGGTGGTGGTGATGGTGATGATGGTGATGGGGTGGTAGTGGTGATGGTGGTGGTGATGGTGGTGG
>NW_022436983.1:5177959-5179569 GCF_009761245.1 Sapajus apella
GGTGATGGTGGTGGTGGTGGTGATGGTGATGATGGTCGTGATGATGGTGATAATAGTGATGTGGTGATGATGGTGATTATGGTGGCGATGGTGGTGGTGATGATGGTGATGGTAATGATGGCGATGTTGGTGCTAGTGATGATGGTGATGAGGATAACAATAGTGATGATTATGGTGATGGTGGTGGTGATGATGGTGGTGGTGGTGATGATGGTGGAGGTGGTGGTGTGATGATGGTCATGATGGTGATAATAATGATGTGATGATGATGGTGATTATGGTGGTACTGGTGATGATGGTGATGATGATGGTAATAACAGTGATGGTAATAATGGTGGTGATAATGGTGATGATTATGGTGGTGATGATGATGGTGATAATGATGTGATGATGATAGTGATTATGGTGGCGCTAGTGATGGTGATGATGGTAATAACAGTGGTGATAATGGTCATGGTTATGGTGCTGATGATGATGGTGACAGTGAGCACGGTAATGATGGTAATAGTGATGGTGATCATGACGGTGATGGTAGTGACGACAGTTGTGATGGTGATGATGGTGGTGGTGATAGTGATGGTGGGGTGGTGCTGGTGATGATGATGGTGATGGTAATGGTGGCGATGGTGGTGATGGCAATGATGGGACTTCATAGAGAAGACTTTACTGAGTTAATGCATATTAAAATCCTTACAGGGTGCTTATCACAGAGCACATGCCTAAAGATGACAGCTCTTTTTTTCTTTTTGAAATGGACTTTCACTCTTGTTGCCCAGGCTGGAGTGAGATGGCGTGATCTTGGCTCACTGCAGCCTCTGCCTCCTACGTTCAAGCGATTCTCCTGCCTCAGCCTTCAGAGTAGCTGAGATTAGAAGTATGCACCACCACACCCAGATAATTTTGTATTTTTAGTAGTAACAGGTTTTCTCCATGTTGGTTAGGCTAGTCTTGTATTCCTGACCTCAGGTGATTCGCCCGTCTCGGCCTCCCAAACTGCTGGGATTACAGGCATGAGCCACCGCGCCCGGTTGACAGCTTTTAAAATAATAACAATTGCTGTCATCCAGAGATGAAAGGACTTATCCAGGAAAAGAGCAGCAGGACCAGTGGCCTAAACTCCCCCTCATCATTTTCTAGCTCATCACAGAGCCAGACAGAGTATTAGAGAAATCAGGTAAATGTTAGAATACACACGATGCTGAATCAATAACGAACCCAATTTTGTGTGCTTCTGCGGGTCTGAGACGTCTGTCTGACTCCTACAGGCCTCAGGGCTTCATTGTGGACACAGTTTCCCAGGGGAGACTGAGAGGTGTCCCCTGAATCTGCATGGCATGGAAATGGGATACTCATGTGCAATTTAAAAAATACAGGCCAGGCCGGGCGCGGTGGCTCAAGCCTGTAATCCCAGCACTGTGGGAGGCCGAGGCGGGTGGATCACGAGGTCAAGAGATCAAGACCATCCTGGTCAACATAGTGAAACCCCGTCTCTACTAAAAATACAAAAAATTAGCTGGGCATGGTGGCGCGTGCCTGTCATCCCAGCAACTCAGGAGGCTGGGGCAGGAGAATTGCCTGAACCCGGGAGGCGGAGGTTGCGGTGAGCCGAG
>NW_022436983.1:5179669-5188448 GCF_009761245.1 Sapajus apella
TAGATTGCGCCATTGCACTCCAGCCTGGGTAACAAGAGCGAAACTCCGTCTCAAAAAAAAAAAAAAAAAAAATACAGGCCAGACGCAGTGGCTGGCTACTCAGGAGGCTGAGGCAGGAGAATTGCTTGAACCTGGGAGGTGGAGTTTGCAGTAAGCTGAGATCACACCACTGCACTCCAGCCTGGGCAACAGAGCGAGACTCCGTCTCAGAAAAAAAAAAAAAAAAGATGAAATGAGATGATGCATGTGAAACCCTCAGCACAGGGCCAAGCTCAGAATGAGTGTTCAACAAAGACGTGTTACTGCCACAGCGTCGCCTGTCTGCAGGGTGACTAAGTGTAGAGGCTCCAGGGGGCGAAACCCTGGCTCTACCACTCACTGCTATGGGAACTCAGACAAGTCACTCACTCCTCTGGACCTCACTTCGTCATCTAAAAGTCTTGTCGGGATAAGTTAAATCATAGAAACAAATCCCCCAAGACAGGCCTGGCACATGACACATGTTCCCTGTGCTGGCTTTTTTTTTTTTTTTTTTGAGATGGAGTTTCGTTCTTGTTACCCAGGCTGGAGTGCAATGGCCCTATCTCAGCTCACCACAACCTCCGCCTCCTGGGTTCAGGCAATTCTCCTGCCTCAGCCTCCTGAGTAGCTGGGATTACAGGCACGCACCACCATGCCCAGCTAATTTTTTGTATTTTTAGTAGAGACGGGGTTTCACCATGTTGACCAGGATGGTCTCGATCTCTTGACCTCGTGATCCACCCGCCTCGGCCTCCCAAAGTGCTGGGATTACAGGCTTGAACCACTGCGCCCGGCCAGTGCTGGCTTTTATGATTGAAACGTGCACTGAGCTCTGAGTCAGGGGCCAGGCCCAGCCCTCACTCTGGCCCCAGCCAGCCACGCGAGCTCCAGCACTCGGCCTGCAGAAATGTCGCTTCCTGAAATCCACGCGTTGGTGAAGGCTTCGGAAGGCTTTCTCGCTTCTGAAGTTGCCCCGTGTCACCCAGCAGGTTGGTTCTCAGTCTGCTCGCTGGGGAAATGCCCAAAGCCTGATGCCAACCATAAAAGCATGATTGATTTACCCGTCGAAACTTCCGGTGCAGAGCTTGGCTTGTCCCTGTCTGACCTGAAGGAGAGGCTCCATGGGAACACCGTGGGCTGAACGCAGGCAAGACAGATGGCCCTGTGGGAGAGGAGGGAAGGGCGTGGGGAGAGTCACAGCCCAGCCGCTGCCTCATCTACCTTCATTCACTCATTTCTTTCTTTTGAGTGCCTACTGTGTGCAATGGCCAAAAGACAAAAAACCAACGAACCAACTGTAAGTAAAGAAATAGATGAACAAGCTGGGCGCGGTGGCTCACGCCTGTAATCCCAGCACTTTGGGAGGCCGAGGCGGGTGGATCACGAGGTCGAGAGATCGAGACCATCCTGGTCAACATGGTGAAACCCCGTCTCTACTAAAAATACAAAAAAATTAGCTGGGCATGGTGGCGCGTGCCTGTAATCCCAGCTACTCAGGAGGCTGAGGCAGGAGAGTTGCCTGAACCCAGGAGGTGGAGGTTGCGGTGAGCCGAGATCGTGCCATTGCACTCCAGCCTGGGTAACAAGAGCGAAACTCCGTCTCAAAAAAAAAAAAAGAAATAGATGAACAAAATAATCTCATATGATAATCGGACTTGGAAGAAAATGAAACAGAGTGGTGGGATAGAGACCTGAGAGGACCTCTGATGGGGAGGTCAGTGTGAAAAGATCATTCTCAAAAAAGGTAACATATATTTTAGGCCGGGTGCGATGATTCACGCCTGTAATCCCAACACTTTGGGAGGCTGAGGCAGGGGTGGATTGCTCGAGCCCCAGAGTTCGAGATCAGCCTGGGCCGCATGGTGAAACCCCATCTCTACTAAAATACAAAAATTAGCCAGGTATGGTGGCAGGCACCTGTAATCTCAGCTACCTGGGAGACTGAAGCAGGAGAATTGCTTGAACCCGATAGGTAGAGATTGCAGTGAGCCAAGGTCTCGCCACTGCACTCCAGCCTGAGTGACAGAGTGAGACTCCGTCTCCAATAAATAAATAAGTAAAATGATGAATCTGTATTAAAGATTTTATAAACTCATTATTAGTGAGGGAACCAGGCAGAGGTTACAACCAGTTCAAAAGAGAAGAAAGAACAGATACATTTCTAGATCAGGAATGTTCAAGTGAATTTGCAAATAGCCACAAAGCTGGCTTCTTCCACAGTGGAGAAGGGAGGCCAGTGGAACCTCCCCTGACGAAATGTATTTGCCTGTCCATAGACAGGTATGGAATTGCATTGCCATAGGTTCTCTATGACTTAGAGCACCATAAACTAGCACAAAGGCAATGACAGGCTGGAGTTAGACAGCAGGAAGCTTCTTATCCAAACAATGCTTAGTTTGAAGACATCAATAACCTTTAAAAGTAATCTTTTTGTTTATTCCAAATTTCTCTTTTTGCCAGATGCAGTGGCTCACACCTGTAATCACAGCACTTTGGGAGGCCGAGGCTGGCAGATCACCTGAGGTCAGGAGTTCAAGACCAACCTGGCCAACATGGTGAAACCCCGTCTGTATTAAAAATACAAAAATTATCCAGGCATGATGGCACATGCCTATAATCCCAGTACTTGGGAGGCTGAGGCAGGAGAATCACTTGAACGCGGGAGGCGAAGTTTGCAGTGAGCCAAGATCGTGCCATTGCACTCTAGTCTGGGCAACAAGAGGGAAACTCCATCTCAAAAAAAAAAAAAATTTCGAAAAGAAATATGGAAAGGCAGGAATACATGCTGCGTTTCCTTCTTGGGCTGCCCTCATTGAGCCATTGGATTCCTGAGCGGACAGAGGGCCAGGGCCTCAGGCCCAGCCCAGGGAGGCCAAATGCCAAGGCCCACAATCTCCCCAGAGTAGGTTGGCAAAGATGACAGGACCGGTTCCCCAGCCTGGAATTGAAGCTGAGCCTGCAGCCTTCCAGCTGGGAGGAGCTCACAGCTGCCCTGCTGCCCCGCTTCATTCACCAAATTCAGAAGTGCGTGTAGACAGCCTCTCCCTTGGACGGCTGGTCCCCTCCCTGGGCTCTGCTGCCTAGATGCTGAGCTCCAAGTGGAATTCCTCTCCCAGCTTGGGGGAGGTTCTATTATTATTTAATTTGCAAAACAAAAATCTGGCAGGGGCAATTGGTCTTGAAGGAAGATTCTCCGGGGTGAGTAAATCTGAGACAAGACCAAAGGAATAAACTTGGAACGGGTGCAGTGGCTCACGCATATAATCCCAGCACTTTGGGAGGCCGAGGCAGGCTGATCACCTGAGGTCAGGAGTTCAAGAGCAGCCTGGCCAACATGGTGAAACTCCGTCTCTACTAAAAATACAAAAATTAACTGGGCATGATGGCAGGCGCCTGTAAGCCCAGCTACTTGGGAGGCTGAGGCAAGAGAATTCGCTTGAACCCCGGAGGCGGAGGTTGCAGTGAGCCAAGATCGCACTATTGCACTCCAGTGTGGGTGACAGAGCGAGACTCCATCTCAAAAAAACAAAAAAGAACAAACTTGGGAAGAGGAAGTGGCTGACTCTGGCATTGAGCCCTGTCCTCGCCGGGGACCCCAACACTGCTATTACACAGGGAACGCTGCCCAGAATCGGCCCAGCGGCTGGTGGGGGATGGACTGCTCTCTCCTCCGTCCAGTGCCTGCTCCTGTTCCCCTCCTTGAGCACCAAACTGGAGAAAGATGTGGGTTTGGGTTTTCCCAGTCACTTCTCAGTCCAGCTGGAGCAGCCCCCAAACTGGCCCATCCCAGCCTGGGGGAGACATAATGCCTCCTTATGGGGCATCCAAGAGAAGGCAGTGGGCCCCCAGAACAGGACCCAGACCTCCCCCTTGCTCACTTGGCCCCACAAAGCCCCACTCAGTTTCTCCACTGCCTTCATTGTCTACAGACTTCAACCTCACAAAACACCAAACAGAAGCTCTGCAGTCCACGGCAAAGGCCACAAGCCAGCTATTGTGACATTCAAGCTGGCCTAGGAGGCTTCACTTCCCACTCCCAGGAGCTTTTTAAAGTATTTCTCAAAAACGCATCTCAGCTGGGGAAGGGAGGTAGCAATTCTGTTGCCAAGGAAATGAGATTTTGGCCAGGCGCAGTGACTCATGCCTGCAATCCAACACTTGGGGAGGCCAAGACAGAAGGGTGGCTTGAGCCCAGGAGTTTAAGACCAGCCTAGGCAACATAGTGAGACCTTGTCTCTACAAAAAATTAAAAGTAAAAATTAGCCAAGTGTGATGGTGCATGCCTGCAGTCCCAGCTACTCAGGAGGCTACAGTGGGAGGATCACTTGAGTCCGGGAGTTAGAGATAGCAGTGAGCTGTAATCACGCCACTACACTCCAGCCTGGGCAACAAAGCAAGACCCTATCTCAGGAAGGAAGTAAAGAAAGAGAGAGAGAAGGAGGGAGGGAGAGGAGAGAGGGAGGGAAAGAAAGAAAGGAAGGAAGGGAGGGAGGGAGGGAAAAGAAAGGAAGGAAGAAAAATTTTCTCCTAATCCTTACAATCAAATAGCTAGTGACCACGACTCTTAGCACTTGAAAACTCCTTGAAATCAAGCATCTCTTAGTCAACTTGACCCTTAATTTGTCTGAAGGACCCTCTAGGACAAGAAAGCTGTGTTCTGTTTCCTCCCAACTTTCTGGAAATTCTTCCCAAGATTGAATGACTGGAATTCCAGAACAAGGGATGACAGGAGCATGAGGAAGGTGGGCGTGACTGTGGCCCGGCCTCACCTGAGAAGGCCAGCCCTTCCCAAGGCATCTGTGCACCTGGGCCGCCTCGCCCACCTGGCCCCTCTTCCCTCTTAGATGCAAGATTTCTGGATGGATTCTAATGGAAGATATTTGGTTTCTCCAAGGAGTGTGGGCACACGGAGCATGCCACTGGCTTCTCCCAATTCCTGAATAAGGGACACTTACCAGGCAACTGCTGGGGACCCCCACATCCTCAAGCTCGGCAACTCTCTCCTGCCCTGGGAGAATTTCATCTGAAGCAGTTCCAAGCTCCTAAAGGAAGGGTTGGCCCCTCCCCTTCCCCTCCAGTGCAGGTCTCAAGGGTCACTCAGATGCCAGAAAACACAGGTGGGTGCCAACACTCTCAGCTCCTCCCCATCCCTTTGCATGGATGAGATGAATTGCTTTAGCTGTGGGAGCTCAAATTAACCTGATCAGAAGGCTGAAGCTAGACAGGTGCCGTGGCTCACGCCTGTAATCCCAGCACTTTGGGAGGCCAAGGCAGGTGGATCATCTGAGATCGGGAGTTCAAGACCAACCTGACTAACATGGAGAAACCCTGTCTCTACTAAAAATACAAAATTAGTCAGGCGTGGTGGCACACGCCTGTAATCCCAACTACTCAGGAGGCTGAGGCAGGAGAATTGCTTCAACCTGGGAGGCGGAGGTTGCAGTGAGCCAAGATCACACCATTGTACTCCGGCCTGGGTGACAAGAGAGAAACTCCATCTGAAAAAAATTAAAAATAAAAAATAAGGCCAGGCTCGGTGGCTCACGCCTGTTATCCCAGCACTTTGGGAGGCCGAGGTGGGCGGATCATGAGGTCAGGAGTTTGAGACCAGCCTGGCCAACATGGTGAAACGCTGTCTCTACTAAAAACACAAAAATTAGCTGGGCTTGGTGGCATGGCCCTGTAATCTCAGCTACTCTGGAGGCTGAGGCAGAAGAATTGCTTAAACCTGGAAGGTGGAGGTTGCCGTGAGCTGAGATTGCACCACTGCACTCAAGCCTGGGCAATAGAACAAGACTCTGTCTCAAAAAAAAAAAAAAAAAAAAAAAAGGAGAAGAGATTAGGGCATGGTCACATACGGAGGAATGACCACGTGGGGACACAGGGAGAAGACGGCAAGCTGCAAGTCAGAGAGAGGCCTCCGGAGAAACCAGTCCTGCCTGCACCTTGATCTTGGACTCCCAGCCTCTAGAACTGTGAAGAAATCAATTGGTATATAAGCCTCCAGTCTGTGGTACTCTGTCACAGCAGCCCTGGCAAATGAATACGCCTGAAAAATGAGAATTTAGGACCAGATGGTTCCTAATACCCTTTGCAAGTGAAAAAAAAATTCTTGATTTTAATTATGCCATTTTATCTGTGTGTACCCTTTTCTCCCCCTGCCCCAGAGACTTGCCATTATTGAAAGTGGAGGAAGCCAGGTGCGGTGGCTCATGCCCGTAATCCAGCACTTTAGGAGGCCAAGGCAGATGGATCACCTGAGGTCAGGAGTTCAAGACCAGCTTGGCCAACGTGGTGAAAACCCCTATCTACTAAAAATACAAACAACAGCCGGGTGTGGTGGGAGGTGCCTGTAATCGCAGCTACTTTGGAGGCAGAGGCAGGAGAACTGATTGAACTCAGGAGGCAGAGGTTGCAGTGAGCCAAGATTGTGCCACTGCACTCCAGCCTGGGTGACAAGAGGGAAACTCCAGGAGAGAGATCCAAGATGGCTGATCACTGGCAGCTCGGGATTGTAACTCCCAGTGAAAGCGCAGAGAACGAGAGGACGCCACACTTTCAGACGAATTTTTGTTGCTCACGCACCAGGAGATTCCCAGCAGAGGAGCCCCACAGGTCACCAGCGTGACTCTTGCGGCTGGCGAGGCGGTTTTGCCGCTGCCTTGGTGCGGCGGTTCTTGGTGCAGAGTCAGAAAAGCACCATCAATCATAACGCCGCTGTTTTGGCCGGCGCAGTGGGTTGCTCAGATTTTAGCGCTGGGAATCAACAAGTTGGACATCCACTCAGAAACCCAATTATAAAGAAGGTAATTATAAAGACCACAGATGGCTAAATCTATAACGAAGGGAAGAAACCAGCCTAAAAAGGCTGAGAATACCCAAAATCAGAACGCCTCTCCCTCTACAGGGGACCACAGTTCCTCATCAGCAACGGAACAAGGCCTGATGGAGAAAGACTGTGTTCCATTAACAGAAGCAGGCTTTAAAAGGTGGATGATAAGAAACTTCTGGGAATTAAAAGAACTTGTTCTAGCCCAATGCAAAGACACTAAGAACTTTGAAAAAAGGTTTGACGAAATGTTAACAATAACACACAATTTAGAGAGGAATATAAGTGAATTAATGGAGCTGAAAAACACAACACGAGAACTTCGCGAAGTATGCACAAGTTTTAACAGCCGAATCGATCAAGCAGAAGAAAGGATATCAGAGGTCGAAGACCAACTTAATGAAATAAAACGAGAAGACAAGATTAGAGAAAAAAGGATAAAAAGGAACGAGCAAAGTCTCCAAGAAATATGGAACTATGTGAAAAGACCTAATCTACATTTGATAGGTGCACCTGAATGTGACGAAGAGAATCAATCCAAGCTGGAAAATACACTTCAGGATATTATTCAGGAAAGCTTTCCCAACCTAGCAAGGCAGGACAATATTCAACTCCAGGTAATACAGAGAACACCACAAAGACATTCATTCCTCAAGAAGACCAACCTCAAGGCACATAATCGCCAGATTCACCAGGGTTGAAATTAAAGAGAAAATACTGAGAGCAGCCAGAGAGAAAGGTCAGGTTACCCACAAAGGGAAGCCTATCAGACTCACAGCAGATCTCTCAGCAGAAACCCTACAAGCCAGAAGAGAGGGGGGCCAATATTCAACATCCTTAAAGAAAAGAACTTTCAACCCAGAATTTTACATCCAGCCAAACTCAGCTTCATAAGCGAAGGAAAAATAAAATATTTTGTGAACAAGCAAGCACTCAGAGATTTCATCACCACCAGGCCTGCTTTACAAGAGCTTCTGAAAGAACCACTACAAATAGAAAGGAACAACCAGTATCAGCCTTGCTAAAAAATACCAAAAAGTAAAGAGCATCAACATAATCAAGAATTTACATCAACTAATGGGCAAAACAGCCAGCTAGCATCAAATGGCAGTATTAAACTCACATATATTATTATTAATTCTAAATTTAAATCGACTAAATCCCCCAATCCAAAGACACAGACAGGCAAAAAAAGCCAAGACCCATCGGTATGCTGCATCCAGACCCATCTCACATGCAAGGATACACAAAGACTCAAAACAAAGGGATGGAGAAAGATTTACCAACCAAATGGAGAGCAAAAATAAATAAATAAATAAAAAGCAGGAATTGCTTTAAAGCAACAAAGACCAAAAGAAGCAAAGAAGGGTATTACAAAATGATAAAAGGATCAATGCAACAAGAAGAGTTAAAGATCCTAAATATATATGCACCCAATACAGGAATACCCAGATACATAAGACTTATGAAGAGACTTAGACTCCCACACAATAATAGTGGGAGACTTCAACATCAATATTAGACAGATCAATGAGACAGAAAATTAACATCGATATCCAGGATTTGAACTCAGATCCGGAAAAAGTAAACTTAATTAACATTTATAGAACTCTCCACTTTAAATACACAAAATACACACTCTTATCAGTACCACATCACACCTATTTACAGGTTTCAGTGAAATATTGGTTGGCTACTTGTTATTTTCTTCCCTCATTTTATTTTTCATGTCTCTATTATTAAATACGATTATAGGCATACCCATTTTTAGACTGCTTTCTAGCCTGGGCAATAAAGCAACAACCTCGTTCTCTCTCCCTCTTCCTCTTCCTCTTTCTTCCTCTCTTTCATTCTTTTTTTTTTTTTTTTTTTTTTTTTTTTTTTTCTCTTTCTTTTTCTTTTTTTCTCTAAAAAAAAAGAAAAAGAAAA